>NC_043975.1:7388115-7488608 GCF_902148855.1 Sphaeramia orbicularis | reverse complement strand
GAAAAGCGGAAATTGCAGACTTCCAAAATATAGCCATAATTGTCCCAGAAAAGCCCAAAATCACCATAATCCAGCCAAAAAAGTAGCCAAAACTGACCAAAAGAGAGGCCAAAATTCACCCAAATTTGTGTTGATCATGCTTTTAAAATGAAGTGGGGTTTTCTTCTGGGTAGAAATTCCCGCTCTTTGCACAGTGTTTTGGCTTTACAGAAATATGCCAAAACACAACCAAAACACCTCCATATATGGAATAACCATACCATCCTTACACGTGATCCCACTCTTTGCCCAGTCTTTTGGTTAACCACACATATGCCAGAACTCAGCCATTTATTGCTGATGCCTCCATTTCTATTACACTGGGTTACAAAAAATGTTATTTTGCAAGTTGTCTAGGTTTTTTCAACTGAATTCGGACCATTTTGCACCGCTAAATCCAAAAATGACATCTGTTTTTCTCCAATCAGGTCAGGTTTTTTTTTTGCTAATTTGATTTGGAAAAATTTGATCTTCTCTTTCTCACAAAATATAATAATTAATACCAAAATAAGATTGGTAAGCACACTTTATGAAACTTGTGACTTGATTCCTGTTAGGTACAATGGTGTATTCAGCGCACATGTAGCAGAATACGTCAGGCTTATTTTTTGCGAGATCTTCTAGTCGAAGCCATTTCATTCACCTGTAATATTAAAAAAAAAAAACAATCATAAATTGGCAAAAGTAAAATCTTCAGAACTCGTTTATTACAAAAAATATGAAAGAATTTTGTATCATATGATGTGAAAATGCCCATAAATGTAAGCAAAAATGTCAAAAAGCCAATATGTAGAATAGTTCAGAAAGTTGACCTGATTGAGCAAAATTAATGTGATTTTTGGATTCAGCACACCAAAATGATCCTAAATCACCTCAAAAACTTCAACAATAAATTTGTTGTTGACCAGTGTTATGGATAACCTGAATCATACCGTAGTTGAGCCAAAAGGTTTTCATAATGCCAAAAGAAAGCCAAAAATTCCAGATGTATGCCATAATACTGCCAAAATATTTGCTATCTGGGCGGCCTCTGACAACAGCAGACACCTCCAGTGTTTGGAAGGAACCTCTGTTTCTTATTGTCCTCTCCAAACACACCTGACACATTCAGGAGCAGAAACACACCCATGACAAAGATATCCACCTATTCATAGCTCTGCACCATTAGACACAATGTGTTCGCTTTAATTGCTTTCATAGGCTTCCGTCCAAAATACACTCCACTTGTGTCTATTCACGACTTGTTGACACGATGAAGGTGACGCAGAAGAAACCCAAACACTTTCCCCCGGCAGCCGAGCCTAAATAGTGCACATTAGAGACGCTGCCATTTCACAGTGAACATTTCCGCTGTGACTGACACTAACTATGATGTGGATGTGACCACCTTTGGCGACACTGAGGATCCGATCCCACTGAGAAATCATTCTACCGGTTCTGTGTGTTGAGGTTGCCCTCTAGTGGTGACTTCTTTTACAGCATGCAGAGATGTATAGACCGAGGAGTTTAAAGGAACAGGAAATGCTCCTACATTTGCATTTTATGAAGCGGTTAGTCTGAAGAGCAGCTGTAAACGATAATGTCAAATGTGTAATCTGAGGAGGACAGATGGTGTGTATGTGGTAACCATGGTAACCGACATTAGAATATGAACATTTTCCATTAAAACACCTCCTGAACTGCCCCCCTGACCCCTTATATGCAGACGAAAGGACACAGAGTACATTCTAACATCAATACTTGCTTTAAAATCCAATATGTACTCGGTTAAATAAGGAACTATGGATCTGGTCATATTTACATGGGGTGGACAGAGGTGTTGGCAAGGCATAGTGGAAATCATATATGAATCAGCCTATAGTCTCTATGGAAATCTTAAGGCACAACAGGGGGTAAAAAAACAGTATTCAAAAAAAATAAAACTGCAGTTCTACAAAAGTCAAAGCAGTGAGACGCCTTATTCTGTTCAACTGGAAGAACAAAACTTATCAGACTCTGTTGAAAGACATTATACAACACTTACATTTGGAAAAAAAATCTAATTTTCACTAAAAGATAATGTAAAGTTTTTTTTTTCAATTTAGCAGCTTTTTATAGATGACTTTAATATTAACCCTTTCATGCATAGTGGTCACTCCAGTGGGCAGCTGTTCTCTTGTATATTCATGGATTTTATTTAGGGATGTCCAATAATATCTGCCCACCGATATTATCGGCCCGATATTGGCATAAAAGTGTAATATCGGTGAATATCGTTATCGATTTTTTTGCCTGTCATTAAAACCGATAAAATAATGCCTTGATTTCGCCGGCATTTACCGACACGTAAACGAAAGCATTGTTTGTAGCTGAAAGAAATGTGCAGTTTTCAAAGTTGTACAGTAGAGTTGCCACACTGTAACAGACTCATGGAGGGAGGGAGAGAAAATAAGTAAATATGGCATTTTTTTTCACAACTTAAGTTGAAGTATGTATTCTTTGCACAGACAGTGTTACATTTTTGAAAGCCTTGTTGCATTGAGAATGCATCCAATGGGGCATCGCAATAAAATTAGGCATGATGTGTTAATTCCATGACAGGAGATACAGGGTAGGGGAGCAAAATTTACAATGAACATTTAGTTGTTTTTTTCTCAGCAGGCACTACGTCAATGTTTTGAAACCAAACATATATTGATGTCATAATCATACCTAACACTATTATCCATACCTTTTCAGAAACTTTTGCCCATATGAGTAATCAGGAAAGCAAACGTCAAAGAGTGTGTGATTTGCTGAATGCACTCGTCACACCAAAGGAGATTTCAAAAATAGTTGGAGTGTCCATAAAGACTGTTTAGAATGGAAAGAAGAGAATGACTATGAGCAAAACTATTACGAGAAAGTCTGGAAGTGGAGGAAGCAACAAAAAACGTACCAAAGCTTTTATTAAAGCTCTCCAATCCAAAATCCTAAAGGATCCAACCAAATCCGTGAGAAAAATGGCAACTGAACTTGAGGTAGACAACAAGAGCGTTAGAAATGCAGTAAAATAGGATTTGAAGTTAAAATCTTACACAAGAACACCAAAACACTTGTTGACAACAGCAACAAATCCAACTTAGCAATTTTTGGGAATCATGTTTATGGCCGCCTTCTAGCCCAGATCTAAACCCTCTGGATTCTGCTATTTGGGACGTTTTAGAACATGCTACCAACAGAACATCACACAGCAATGTCGACTTTCTTAAAGATACTATTAAAGAAGAATGGGAGAAGTTGTCACCCGAATATTTGAGGAACACTTGCGCAAGTTTCAGGAAGCGTGTGAAGGCAGTTATTGAGAAAGAAGGAGGACACATAGAATAAAAACATTTTCTATTATGTACATTTCTTGTAACAAATAAATTCTCATGGACTTTCAATAAACTAATTGGTCATACACTGTCTTTCAATCCCTGCCTCAAAATATTGTAAATTTTGCTTCCCCACCCTGTATGTGATGTTACTTAAAATTAGTTTAATATCCCACATATATTGGCAGCGGTATCGGTAGATATCGGAATCGGAAGTTAAGCACTGGACAACATCAGCATATTGGTTTTTGGCAAAAAAGCCGGTATCGGACATCCCTAATTTGATTGTTTTAGTTGCATATCAGTGAACACAGTGGACGCTCACACTGCAAAAATCTAACTCTGACCAAGTGTATTTGTCTCATTTCTAGTCCAAATATCTCATCACACCTAAAATCAGACAGAATCACCTAAAGAGGAACTTTACAGTGAGATAGAAGAACTGATTTATAGACAACAGATCTGCAAAATCTGATTTCAACTAATCTGACCAAGAGCATTTTCACTTGTTCCATTGGCAGTTTTTGTTTTTTTTTTTTGCTTGAATTCAACAAAAAATGTTCCTCTTTAGGTGATTACGTCTGATTTAAGTGTGATGAGATACGTTGTTTTTGTTTGTTGTTTAAAGTAATTAACGAACCGAATAAACTACTACTTCACTTAAGTCACAATTCTGCGTCCCAGGAAAAAACAGACTTCCTTCCATAAACACAGTGCATGCCTGCGTGGTCACGTATTACGTCACTTCAGGGTCGCATTCAGTTCAGACTCAAAACTTGATAGAAGTCGCATTTAATGTGTAATATGGATGAGCACACACACAAAAAAAATTGGATTTCACCAAAAAAATCAAAATTGTGCATTAAAACCTGCTGTCTGAACGTAGCCATAATCTGGTACCAGAACCCACTTAGAACCAAAACCACCAGCGAATCAACCCCATGTACCCACAGACTGTATCAGTCAGTGAATACAGTATAAAACTCATGAGTTACACACATCTGCAGTGTGGTATCATCAAGTTTTCTTCATCAAACCAGAACTTATAGATGCTTATTTTAACAGTCCAACACAAAAACACTGTCATAATCTTCACATCAGCTGATAGTTTACATTATAGCTCCGTTAGCTTAGCTCTGTTAGCTTAGCTCTGTTTTTAGACTGAAAACAGCCACAGTAAAATAACTAATCATCTGTTTTCTGTTTGGTTTGTGTTGCTATAGTCTGGTACCAGAACCCCCTTAGAACCAAAACCACCAGCGAATCAACCCTATGCATCCACAGAGTGCATCAGTTTATACACATCTGTATTATGGTATTATCAAGTTTTCTTCTTCAAACTAAAACTTATAGACACTTATTTTAACAATCGAACATAAAAACATTGTCTTATAATCGTCACATCAGCTGATAGTTTACATTATAGCTCTGTTAGCTTAGCTCTGTTAGCTTAGCTCTGTTTTTAGACTGAAAACAGCCACAGTAAAACCACTAACCATCTGTTTTCTGTTTGGTTTGTGTTGCTATAGTCTGGTACCAGAACCCCCTTAGAACCAAAACCACCAGCGAATCAACCCTATGTATCCACAGACGGTATCAGTTTATACACATCTGTATTATCGTCACAGTTTCCACACAACTGTATTACAGTATCATCAAGTTTTCTTCTTCAAACTAAAACTTATAGATGCTTATTTTAACAGTCAAACACAAAAACACTGTGAAAAATATTCACATCAGCTGATAGTTTACATTATAGCTCCATTAGCTTAGCTCTGTTAGCTTAGCTCTGTTTTTAGACTGAAAACAGCCACAGCAAAACCACTAATCATCTGTTTTCTGTTTGGTTTGTGTTGCCATAGTCTGGTACCAGAACCCCCTTAGAACCAAAACCACCAGCGAATCAACCCTATGTATCCACAGACTGTATCAGTTTACACACATCTGTATTATAATCAAGTTTTCTTCTTCAAACTAAAACTTATAGACGCTTATTTTAACAGTCAAACACAAAAACACTGTGAAAAATATTCACATCAGCTGATAGTTTACATTATAGCTCCATTAGCTTAGCTCTGTTAGCTTAGCTCTGTTTTTAGACTGAAAACAGCCACAGTAAAACCACTAATCATCTGTTTTCTGTTTGGTTTGTGTTGCCATAGTCTGGTACCAGAACCCCCTTAGAACCAAAACCACCAGCGAATCAACCTTATGTATCCACAGACGGTATCAGTTTACACACATCTGTTTTATCATCAAGATTTCTTCTTCAAAGTAAAACTTTTAGACGCTTATTTTAACAATTGAAAATAAAAACACTGTCTTCTAATTGTCACATCAGCTGATAGTTTACATTATAGCTTCGTTAGCTTAGCTCTGTTAGCTTAGCTCTATTTCTAGACTGAAAACAGCCACAGTAAAACCACTAATCATCTGTTTTCTGTTTGGTTTGTGTTGCCATAGTCTGGTACCAGAACCCCCTTAGAACCAAAACCACCAGCGAATCAACCCTATGTATCCACAGACGGTATCAGTTTATACACATCTGCATTACAGTATCATCAAGTTTCTTCTTCAAACTAAACTTAGACGCTTATTTTAACAGTCAAACATAAAAACACTATCATAATCTTCACATCAGCAGATAGTTTACATTATAGCTCTGCTAGCTTAGCTCTGTTAGCTTAGCTCTATTTTTTAACTGAAAAAAGCCACAGTAAAACCACTAATCATCTGTTTTCTGTACAGTTTGTGTTGCGATAGTCTGGTACCAGAACCCCCTTAGAACCAAAACCATCAGCGAACCAACTCTATGTATCAATAGGCTGTATCAGTTTATACACATCTGTATTATGGTATCATCAAGTTGTCTTCTTCAAACTAAAATTCATAGACGCTTATTTTAACAATCGAACATAAAAACACCGTCTTATAATCGTCACATCAGCTGATAGTTTACATTAAAGCTCTGTTAGCTTAGCTCTGTTAGCTTAGCTCTATTTTTTAACTGAAAAAAGCCACAGTAAAACCACTAATCATCTGTTTTCTGTACAGTTTGTGTTGCGATAGTCTGGTACCAGAACCCCCTTAGAACCAAAACCATCAGCGAATCAACTCTATGTATCAATAGGCTGTATCAGTTTATACACATCCGTATTATGGTATCATCAAGTTGTCTTCTTCATACTAAAATTCATAGACGCTTATTTTAACAATCGAACATAAAAACACCGTCTTATAATCGTCACATCAGCTGATAGTTTACATTAAAGCTCTGTTAGCTTAGCTCTGTTTTTAGACTGAAAACAGCGACAGTAAAACCACTAATCATCTGTTTTCTGTTTGGTTTGTGTTGCCATAGTCTGGTACCAGAACCCCCTTAGAACCAAAACCACCAGCGAATCAACCCTATGTATCCACAGACTGTATCAATTTACACACATCTGTATTATCAGCAAGTTTTCTTCTTCAAACTAAAACTTAGACGCTTATTTTAACAGTCGAACATAAAAACATTGTCTTCTAATTGTCACATCAGCTGATAGTTTACATTATAGCTCCATTAGCTTAGCTCTGTTAGCTTAGCTCTGTTTTTAGACTGAAAACAGCCACAGTAAAACCACTAATCATCTGTTTTCCGTTCGGTTTGTGTTGTCAGTAGCTGAACTAAAGATCTGTTTGAATCCAACAAACAAGGTCAGAACTGTCACGGTTTAGTCTGAACTGAGTATCAACAAACGGCAACTTAGCAAAGATAAGAACATCCCATAATAATTTTACCTTCATAAGACTCAGAATCAAACTCACCTGTGTAGAAGAAATGCTGCCATTTTAGCATCAAACTCCATTCTTTACATTTACAGTGGAGAAAACAACAGCTTCTATTTTTATCACTTCTTTTCTTTGAATCTAAAAGTTGTTTCTTAATGGTTCTCATCCCATCTGGTTACTTTTTGACACTTTGGTGGTTTTTAGTTTTCCTCATCATGGGAGACCACCACTCCCTCTAGTGGTCACATAAGTAAATCCAGTTCATATCTCTACAATTACATTTTTTATCGTCTTTCACAGAACCTCACAGAAGACCATTAGAGGTAGCAGCACACTGTAAAAAATAATGAATTCATTACTTACTGAAATCATGTGAACAGCGCAGATATCATCATGTGTCAGTCCACTGCAGACCAGGAACCCCCTCAAACCAAACCAGGACACCCTGAAGAAAGACAGAAGGACCGGTATTTAGAACTTGGATATGTAAACAGTAGGTATAAACACAGAACAACAAAAAAAAAAACTAATTGATATTACACAATCCAGTTGATAATAAGTGGCTTCCCACTGAATTTACAGTAGGTATTTCATCCTATTATATTGCAGCCATTTACTAAAATCATTAAATTAAATTTTTTTCCTCGTTAATGTACACACAACACCCAATTTTGAAAGAAAAAAAACAGAATTGTAGACATTTTTGCTAATTTATTAAAAAAGAAAAACTGAAATATCACATTTCTATCACAAGAAAGCACATGTGTAAATATGTAATCAGTAATATTGTCCTTAAACCCTTAAAATCCTTAAAATACCATGTTTTCTCTTAATCCACCTGCAGAGATCAGCGACAGGACAAAACTTAAAATACACTATATGGACAAAAGTATGTGGACACGTTGAATTCAGGTGTTTCTGTTCCAACAGGGGTCTGGGATTCAAAACAATAATGACAAATGTTATAACATACTTTTATATTGTCATACATTTCATTGCATTAGTTAGTTGTGTGTAAATTGCATCCAAAATCCTTAATGCCAAATACTTTTGTCCATATAGTGTATTTTAATTATGATATAATGAATCGAGATTCAAAAATTTTTAAGTATTTAAAGCTAGAAGTAAGTTGAAATATTCCACATTATGCAACAAGACTAAAAAAATAGATATTTCTATCACAAGAAAGCACATGTGTAACTATGTAATCAGCAGTGGTGATTTTTCACAGACTGCAAAGGAAGCTCAGCTTCCCCTAAAATCATGAAAGTTAAATGGTTAAATATGTTCGGTTGTGTTGACATTTCATTGACTACAAATGTGTTAGAACACGTTCATCTCACAGACGAGTTCGTTCAGAATCAGTTTTATCACAAATCACAGACTCCATGTTGTTCACTTCTCCTCCATTCCCGTGTCTCTGTTTTCTCATTCCATCTCTGCTCAGTGCATTTGTCCGTAGACTCTCAGCGTCCATGCACTTCAATGGGACTGAGTGGAACAGTTTTTTTTCATTGCCTCAAAACTGGACGGTAATTGGATAAATGCCACAATGGTGTTCCGCCCCCGGACGCCCGGCGTCTCTGGGGGTGAATGGAGCTGTGGGCGGAGCTCGGCCGGGCTGGACGCCGGGATTCCATGTGCTGATTGGAGGATCAGCTGAAAGGCTGAATCCTGTTTGATTGACAGCTATTTTCAGATCTACTCCTTCACTGACACAGTTCAGTTTAATACCGTCGCACATTCTGCTGTGAAATCAGAGAGAAACCACTACGAAATTACTCGTTCATTTCTTGCACTGTAAATAAAACACACTCATTGGACTTCCTTGTTTCAATTTAACATAATTTCAACGTTTTCTTGTTTACTTGGTACGATAAAGTCACTGACCATTTTCTTAAAAAGGAACGGAGGGACGAATGTATGTTTAAATAACTTGACTTTTTTTTTATGTAAGCCGACAATGAGTTTCCCCTGTCTGAAAGACGAGCAGCCGCCACTGGTAATCAATCAATCAATCATTTTTTATTCTTCTGTAGAACAGTTTTGTTTTTTTTTTTAAATTGTACAGCTGTTTTGTGACTTTTAATCTATTATTGTATTTTATTCTATTATTTTGCTTTGTTTTTCTTCAGAACGACACTTTTTTTGTTTTTTTTTTGTTTTTTTTTAATTGTACAGCTGTCTTGTCTTTATTTTTGTATTTTATTACATTATTTTGCTTTTTAATTCTTCTGTACAACACTGTTTTTTATTCTACAGCTGTTTTGTCTTTTTAATCTATTCTTGCATTTTTATTCTGTTATTTCTCTTTTTCATACTTCTGTACAACACTGTTTTTAATTATACAGCAGTTTTATGTTTATTCTTGTATTTTATTCTTTTATTTTGCTTTTTTATTCTTCTGTATGACACTGTTTTTTAATTATACAGCAGTTTTATGTGTTTATTCTTGTATTTTTTCATTTGTTTTGTTTTTTTATTCTTCTGTACGACACTGCTTTGGAATTGTACAGCTGTTTTATGTCTATTCTTGTATTTTATTCTTTTATTTTGCTTTTTTATGCTTCTGTACGACACTGTTTAATTGTACCGCTGTTTTATGTCTTTAGTCCTTTATTTTGTTTTTTATTTATTTTTCTGTACAGCACTTTGGTCCGCTGTGGTTGTTTTAAAGTGCTTTACAAAAAAAAGTAGAGAGAAAGCACTTAATTGTTTATCTTCCCCTGTAAGTCATTTTGGAAAAAAGCATCTGCCAAATGCATAAATGTAAATATAAATGTTTTGAATCCACCTGCAGAGATCAGCGACAGGACAAAACTTAAAACACACTATATGGACAAAAGTATGTAGACACGTTGAATTCAGGTGTTTCTTTTCTAACAGCGGTCTGGGAATCAAAACAATTTGTCAACAAAATGTCATGATATATTTTTATATTGTGATAAATATCATTGCATTGGTTAGTTTTGTGTAAATTGTTACCTTGGCTTACAAATACTTTTGTCCATATAGTGTATTTTAAGTATGATATAATGAATCAAGATTAGAAGAAATTTTAAGCATTTTAAGACAAAAGTATTTTTTGTGTTATTTTGCTTTTTTATTCTTTTGCACTGCACTTTTTTTTTTTTTTTTTAATGTACAGCTGTTTTAGGTCTTTATTCTTGTATTTTATTCTTTTATTTTGCTTTTTTATTCTTCTGTATGACACTGTTTTTTATTCTACAGCTGTTTTATGTCTTTATTCTTGCATTTTATTCTATTATTTTGCTTTTTTATTCGTCCGTACGACACTTTTTTTTAAGTTGTACAGCATTTTTATAACTTTATTTTTGAATTTTTTTCTATTATTTAGCTTTTTTCATCTTCCGTAATACACTGTTTTGGGTTTTTTTTATTTTTTAAAATTAAACAGCTATTTTATGTTTTTTTTCTTGTATTTTATTCTTTTAAGTTGCTTTTTTTATTCTTCTGTACGACAGTTTTTTTTTTGTTTTTTTTTATTGTACAGCTGTTTTATGTCTTTTTTTAATCTATTCTTGTCTTTTATTCTATTGTTTTGCTTTTTTATTCTTCTGTACGACACTGCTTTTTAATTGTACAGTAGTTTCATGTCTTTATTCATGTATTTTATTCTTTTATTTTGTTTTTTATTCTGTACGACAGGGTTTTTTTGTTTTTGTTTTAAATTGTACAGCAGTTTTATGTCTTTATTCTTGTATTTTATTCTTTTATTTTTGCTTTTTTATTCTTCTGTACGACACTTTTGTTTTTTGTTTTTTTTTAAATTGTACAGCAGTTTTATGTCTTTATTCTTGTATTTTATTCTTTTATTTTTACTTTTTTATTCTTCTGTACAACACTATTTTTTTTTTTTTTAAATTGTACAGCAGTTTTATGTCTTTATTCTTGTATTTTATTCTTTTTTTTTTGCTTTTTTATTCTTCTGTACGACACTATTTTTTTTTTTTTTTTTCATTGTACAGCAGTTTTATGTCTTTATTCTTGTATTTTATTCTTTTATTTTTGCTTTTTTATTCTTCTGCACGACACTGTTTTTTTTTTTTTAAATTGTACAGTGGTTTTATGTCTTCATTCTTGTATTTTGTTCTATTATTTTGCTTTTTTATTCTTCCGTACGACAGGTTTTTGGTTTTTGTTTTTTTTTTAATTCTACAGTGGTTTCATGTCTATTCTTGAATTTTATTCTATTATTTTGCTTTTTTATTCTTCCGTATGACACTTTTTTTTTAATTGTACAGCTGTTTTAAGTTTTTATTCTTGTATTTTATTCTTTTATGTTGCTTTTTTATTGTTCTGTACAACAGTTTTTTGTATTGTACAGCTGTTTTATGTCTTTTTTTAATCTGTTCTTGTCTTCTATTCTGTTATTTTGCTTTTTTATTCTTCTGTACGACACTGCTTTTTAATTGTACAGTAGTTTCATGTCTTTTTTCATGTATTTTATTCTTTTTTTTTTATTCTTCGACGGTTTTTTGTTTTAAATTGTACAGCTGTTTTATGTCTTTATTTATTTATTCTTTTATTTTGGCTTTTATTTATTCTTCTGTACAGCACTTTGGTCCGCTGTGGTTGTTTTAAAGTGCTTTACAAAAAAACGTAGAGAGAAAGCACTTAATTGTTTATCTTCCCCTGTAAGTCATTTTGGAAAAAAGCATCTGCCAAATGCATAAATGTAAATATAAATGTTTTCAATCCACCTGCAGAGATCAGCGACAGCACAAAAGGTGCATCTTTGACAAGTGAAATACCTTATCTGTATTCAGTATTCTTTGGAATCCTTTGCCTTGACATACACAAGGACGCGTTATGACACTCATTTCAGATGATACTAGATGATGACTAGTTTTTCCACACAGCTCAGAGACAGATATGAGGCAACAGCACTGCAAGTTACTCATATCCTGGCAGAATTTGGGCGATTTTTGGTCGGTTTTCGCCTGTTTGTGAAGTGACTCCCATGTGGATTCTTATGCAATGACACAGGTTGTACATCTCCAAGTGATGCTGTTGCTGCTGCTGAGGCTCATTCTCCATCCCTGTCGCATTCCAAAGAGGCCCGTAGTGTAAAAAAACAAACAAAAAACAAATAAAAAAGGAGCTTTAGCAGCAGCACAAGAAACACAGATCACTGAAGTGTGCAGAAAAACAGTTTACATTTCGGATTTCTCTGTATGGGTGCGGGAAATGCTTCATAATAGAATAAACAAACAGATTACGAGGCTCCACTGCACTGCATCATCTTACGTCTTTCACACCCGATTCCATATCAGTCTATCAATAATTCCCGCTGAGATGTCATCGACACAACAGAGCACGCAGCTACAAACATATGGCAGACAAACACAGCGTCTTTATGATTTACACAGTGTTTATTTGTGCCCGTGGTGGGTTTAAATCATTGTTTATTTAGCTTTTGTTTTTTTACTGTTTCAGCCTGAGACGTCTCCTCAGGACCCAGATTTGTACAAATACATGCTGAACTACTCTGATGTCGACGTTTTTTACGGATTCTTGCTGTTCTTGTCGTGTCGTTTTCGTCTCGTGCGTTTCACTTTTAGATCATTTTCATTTTGTTGTGTGATGTTACAGCTGCACGAGCGGGATTATTCCAGTGGCAATTGGAGAACTGATGTCTAAAACTCGATTGAGTCTTAAAAAGCAAGTGAAGATGTTCTTGTTTAGACTTTTCGTTAGAAGTAGTTTTTATGACCATTCGGTTTTATATTTTTATGCCTGTGTCTGTGTGTGTAGCTGTGTTTTTTTGGGTTTTTTTGCCTATGTAGCCTATTTTATTTCTGATTTCATTATATTTCCGCAAAAAGTGCTATATATAAATCTGCTAAAATTTGCTTCGAGGTCTTATTTATGTCTTTGTGCATAAGAAATCAATAGAAGTGAATCCCCAAAAGAACTTTGTGTTGGTAAATCACAGTGGATGGAGACGCTTGGGTTATATTCAGTTAATGACATATTTTACTGAAAAAGTCACATTTTCTTCAGTTTTCTGTGTTTCTGATAAAACAACCTTCAACTTTAATCTCAGCTTTTATAAACATCTACATGATTCGTAAATTAAATATAGGAAAATACCTGATTTTCACTTAAAAATGCTAAACACAGAGTATAATATTAGAGAAAATGGTGATAAATCACTTAAGAAAAGTTAAATATAAAGAAAGAACTATTTTGGAATTGCCACAAAAGTAGCACTGGGTCTTTATGGGTTAATGTTGATTCTTCCAAGGCATATTTATCTGCAAATCAGAGTAAAATAAAGAAACAAGCATCATGTATTGATTAAAAGAACTAAGTGAAACATGCTACAGGGTGCATAGGAAGTGTTTTAATAATGTATTTAGTTTGTATGGAACCAATTTCTTCACAAAAACAGATAGTGGAACATTTTACATAAAGTAGAAACTCTTCTTTTATGCACCTTAGTTAAGATTTAAGACACACTCTTAGTACTTCTGTTATTTTTGTAAGGTCTCTTATTTCTTCTGTTTATTATTTCTTTTACCGGTTAAAATTTGCTTAGAGGTCTTATTTATGTCTTTGTGCATAAGAAATCAATAGAAGTGAATCCCCAAAAGAACTTTGTGTTGGTAAATCACAGTGGATGGAGACGCTTGGGTTATATTCAGTTAATGACATATTTTACTGAAAAAGTCACATTTTCTTCAGTTTTCTGTGTTTCTGATAAAACAACCTTCAACTTTAATCTCAGCTTTTATAAACATCTACATGATTCGTAAATTAAATATAGGAAAATACCTGATTTTCACTTAAAAATGCTAAACACAGAGTATAATATTAGAGAAAATGGTGATAAATCACTTAAGAAAAGTTAAATATAAAGAAAGAACTATTTTGGAATTGCCACAAAAGTAGCACTGGGTCTTTATGGGTTAATGTTGATTCTTCCAAGGCATATTTATCTGCAAATCAGAGTAAAATAAAGAAACAAGCATCATGTATTGATTAAAAGAACTAAGTGAAACATGCTACAGGGTGCATAGGAAGTGTTTTAATAATGTATTTAGTTTGTATGGAACCAATTTCTTCACAAAAACAGATAGTGGAACATTTTACATAAAGTAGAAACTCTTCTTTTATGCACCTTAGTTAAGATTTAAGACACACTCTTAGTACTTCTGTTATTTTTGTAAGGTCTCTTATTTCTTCTGTTTATTATTTCTTTTACCGGTTAAAATTTGCTTAGAGGTCTTATTTATGTCTTTGTGCATAAGAAATCAATAGAAGTGAATCCCCAAAAGAACTTTGTGTTGGTAAATCACAGTGGATGGAGACGCTTGGGTTATATTCAGTTAATGACATATTTTACTGAAAAAGTCACATTTTCTTCAGTTTTCTGTGTTTCTGATAAAACAACCTTCAACTTTAATCTCAGCTTTTATAAACATCTACATGATTCGTAAATTAAATATAGGAAAATACCTGATTTTCACTTAAAAATGCTAAATACAGAGTATAATATTAGAGAAAATGGTGATAAATCACTTAAGAAAAGTTAAATATAAAGAAAGAACTATTTTGGAATTGCCACAAAAGTAGCACTGGGTCTTTATGGGTTAATGTTGATTCTTCCAAGGCATATTTATCTGCAAATCAGAGTAAAATAAAGAAACAAGCATCATGTATTGATTAAAAGAACTAAGTGAAACATGCTACAGGGTGCATAGGAAGTGTTTTAATAATGTATTTAGTTTGTATGGAACCAATTTCTTCACAAAAACAGATAGTGGAACATTTTACATAAAGTAGAAACTCTTCTTTTATGCACCTTAGTTAAGATTTAAGACACACTCTTAGTACTTCTGTTATGTTTGTAAGGTCTCTTATTTCTTCTGTTCTATTATTTCTTTTACCAGCTAAAATTTGCTTCTTCTTTCTGTCTTTGTGCATAAGAAATCAATACAAGTGAATCCCCAAAGGAACTTTGTGTTGGTAAATGCAAGTTATGCAAATTGACAGGATTTCAGTTCTGTTGCAACATGTTGATGCTCATATGAACTATGTTTTCAGCTCAAAAATGTCCAGTTTCATCACAATTCATGCTATATTTTCATGTCACAAATGGCCAAGTTATATTTGAACTGAATTTATCTGAAAAACAAATATTCTATTCTTTTAGATTCCCCAATTTTTCTTACAAGATTCTATCCTACATATCACGTTTTTTTTTTACAGGTTGCAATATGGAGTATGGTGCTGATCCATCCTGCTTATGTTACGCCGATACATACATGAAGAATGTCGCACGTCACTTTTTAAATCAACAGTTTTCTAATAATAAGCATTTTTATAAAGAAATAACAATTCTATATTGTTATTTTCTCTTTAGTCTGATGATAAACTATACAATAAATAATTCTGATCCTAGTTTTTGCACAGGGGTCATTTGTGGAAAGTGTTACGGCTGGGGCCATTGGTTGTTCTTTTTTTTTTTGTTTTTTTTTCCTTGTCTCCGCCTTCAATTCGGGGCCAACTGGGAACACCTGAATTCAATTTGCCGCCTGCATATAAAAGCCTGGGGCTCCGACCATGAAGACGAGACTGGGTCCGTCGCCGCAGTTCACTTTTTGTAGTTGGAGTGGGATCCCGGACGAGCCCCCAATCTGTTACGTGCCAGGAGGTCTAGGGTGCTGACACATAACAAAAACTAAAAGAAGGACAAAGATGGTCCCGGAGACAGTAAAGGAAAACGTGGAGAGCAGGTCGCTTGTAGCAAAATAACTGAAAATTTATTATAGAAAAAATAAATTGTACATAGCCAAAATTACTTATAAATAACAAAAGTTGCGACAAACAAAAAGTGAACTGCAGCGATGGACCCAGTCTCGTCTTCATGGTCGGAGCCCCAGGCTTTTATAGGCAGGCGGCAAATTGAATTCAGGTGTTCCCAGTTGGCCCCGAATTGAAGGCGGAGACAAGGAAAAAAAAAAACAGAACAACCAGTGGCCCCAGCCGCAACAAAACGGTGACATGGCTGCCGAGCATCAGTATGATGGGATCTGGAACAACCATGTCACATCCGTCCACTGCCACATTTAGTGTTTTTGTGTCAGCTGTTATTGTTTTAGATCCACAATACTAACATTTATGAATAAGAGGAGAATTCCACTGGTCTACAAGGAAAATGCTTCCAGAATAAAAGTAAAGAAATTTTACCACATGACAGTCACTGATAAGGAAAAATCAAGTCAAAAATGCTGGTTGGCGGAACTTTCCAAGATACAGCCTTGGGTCAAAATGTGAAATTCAAGAATTAACGAGAGAATGGGTTTGACTCCAAAGGAATATTTGTCTCAGAGCTACAAGATCTACTTCAAAACACTGTCTGCACATTAGAATACATTCATTTTACAGGTTCTATTTAGTGGAAGATTTACAAAACTATTATATAAATGTACATAAACCAATATATATGTGTAATAACACTTAATCATATACCTTGAAAACATCAGCAAACCGGCACTTTTGTCGTTTATTTTCCAATTAATCTTATTAAAATACTTAACATTTAGCACATTCAATGTCTGAAGCAAATCATTTCTAAAAAATTGTAGACCAGTGTTAGCGATAGTAAGGCTATAAGTTTATTTCTAATAAAGTACTGGTACTGACCAGAGCATCATGGGTAATGTCACATCCGTCCACCAGCAAAAGTTTTCACATACACGTGCTATTCAAAATCCAATATTTCTGAAAATAGAGCTTCCACTGTCAAATAATATCAGTAGTCTGTGCACAAATGGATTAGCATTATTTCAACACAGTTTTACGCATTTCTTACAACTTTTTTTTTTTTTTTTGACAAAAATGGCCGCTCATTTGACCCCCTAAGTAAATTTTTGCCGAAATAGGCTTTATTATTGTTATTATTATCATCATTATTATTATGAGTTCAAGTCTATAAGTTTATTACTAATAAAGTACTGGTACTGACCAGAGCATCATGGGTAATGTCACGTCCGTCCACCAGCAAAAGTTTTCACATACACGAGCTATTTAAAATCCAATATTTCTGAAAATATAGCTTCCACTGTCAAATAATATCAGTAGTCTGTGCACAAATGGATTAGCATTATTTCAACACAGTTCTATGCATTTCTTACAACTTTTTTTTTTTTTTTTTGACAAAAATGGCCACTCATTTGACCCCCTAAGTAAATTTTACCCAAAATAAGCTTTATTATTGTTATTATCGTCATTATTATTCTGTGTTCAAAAAGCATCTAAAAAATTGGTACATTAATAATTGGAGGCAACCAACATTAGAAATGTTTTAGCCCCGTCGCCGATGCCTGTATTTGGATTATTTTGTGTGATTTTCATATGATTGTTTATTTTATATAAAAAGCATTTTATTTTATTTATTTATTTTTTTTCTATTAAACTTGTTTTGTCCAGGATCATAACAGCAGAATGGTAGTCTGGCTGCCTTCTGGTGCAATTATGTTATGAGGCTAACGATATGGGAAAATACCGGATTTTCACTAAAAACGCAAAAAAAAAAAAAAAAAAAATAGTGAGAAAAAAAAGCATTTTATTTTTATTTTTTTATTTTCTTTCTATTAAACTTGTCTTGTCCAGCATCATAACAGCAGAATGGTAGTCTGGCTGCCTTCTGATGCAATTATGCTATGAAGCTAACGATATGAGGAAATACCTGATTTTCTCTAAAAATGCAAAAAAGAAAAAAAAAAAATAGTGAAAAAAAAGCTTTTTTTTTTTTCTATTAAACTTGTTTTGTCCAGGATCATAACAGCAGAATGGTAGTCTGGCTGCCTTCTGGTACAATTATGCTATGAAGCTCACAATATGGGAAAATACCGGATTTTCACTAAAAACGCAAAAAAAAAAAAAATAGTGGAAAAAAAAAAAAAGCATTTTGTTTGTTTGTTTCTTTTTTTCTATTGAACTTGTCTTGTCCAGCATCCCAACAGCAGAATGGTAGTCTGGCTGCCTTCTGGTGCAATTATGTTATGAAGCTAACGATATGGGAAAATACCGGATTTTCACTAAAAACGCAAAAAAAAAAAAAAAAAAAAAAAAAGCATTTATTTTATTTATTTATTTTTTTCTATTAAACTTGTCTTGTCCAGCATCATAACAGCAGAATGGTAGTCTGGCTGCCTTCTGGTGCAATTATGCTATGACGCTAACGATATGGGAAAATACTGGATTTTCACAAAAAACGCAAAAAAAAAAAAAAAAAAACAGTGGGAAAAAAAACAAACATTTTATTTTATTTATTTATTTATTTATTTTTAAATTAAACTTGTCTTGTCCAGCATCACAACAGCAGAATGGTAGTCTGGCTGCCTTCTAATGCAATTATGCTATGATGCTAACGATATGGGGAAAATATCTGATTTTCACTAAAAACGCAAAAAAAAAAAAAAACACAAAGCATTTTATTTATTTATATATTTTTTTATGATTGTTTATTTTTTTAAATTAATTTGGCTTCTAACCTCTATTGCACAATGAGCTAACTGTAAAAAAAAAAAACACATCTTATTGAACGTACTGTGTAAATAAACTAAAAAATAAGTCTCTTTATATATTCAAACACCTCACACATCCATTTTCTGCTCCTTAATCTCAGTGAATACAGTTTTAAGCCTGGTTTCACTAAGCTGTAAAGGCCAAAAATGATGCCAATAGTGTTATTTATTCCAAAATTGCAGTTTCACGCGCATCAAATATACATGAAATACAAGATCAATAAGGTAAACATTCATATGCTGTTAATTTAGAAACAGAAGCTCGTCCTGTACATGTGAACAGGCTTATCATCGTATGACATCCATGCCTGTAGCTCCACTTACCATGACATTTTATTCCTTGGCTCATAATTGATTTCTACTTCAATTTATTAATATAGCCTATGGAACGCCTCTGGCACAATTCTCGTTATCCGCAGACCCCCCAGGAGTTTAATCTCTTAAAATGAGCTGAATTAATAAGGGTGCCTTCGAGTAACATATTGATTACGGAATCGATGTCCGTTTCTTTGCACCGAGCTCAAATGATTAGGATAAAATGGGACAGCAAGAAGTAATAAGACTCGTCCCCCCTTTTCAATCATTTGGCTTAATTTTTATTTCAATAGGCTTAATTTTGAGGGTTAGCGTGGAAATTTATACATCGCCGCTGCCAGGATTTTTATCGACAGATCAGAGGTGGTTGTGAGAAGAAGCACCCAGTGAAGTGGGATGAATCACAACAGTGCACTTTACAAGGGCGAGTGTCATGATTCGCAGGTCACATGACAGCTGTAGGTTTGACCTTTTCTGCAGGGGATTCATGGGGGAGCGCTGATTTTTTTTTTTTTTTTTTTTTTTTTTTTTTTGTACAGTCAGTGCTTTTCAAGTCGAGCCAAGAAGAACCTGATGTATTAACCTTTAAAACCACAATATAGAAAACAACCACAGCATACATTACAGCACAGGTGTTAAACATGCGGTCCATGGGCCAAAACCGGCCAGCCAAGGGGTCCAATTCATCCTGTGGGAGGAGTTTGTGAAATGCAAACATTGCATTGAAAATATTAACAATCAATGGTGTCAAAATCCTTTTAATTCAGGTTCCACATACAGACCAGGTGGGTCAGACCAGGAAAATCTATATCGTAATACTGACTCTAAGCACAACAGTCTCCTTTTGCACTGACTCCTTGTGGAAAGTTCAAGTTTTTTTTTCTTTTTACGATTGTGTTCTTAATATTGTGTTTTACTACTGTTGTTTTGAAATTTGTGGATACTGCTGGAACCTGTAAATTTCCCTATGGGATGAATAAAGTATCTATCTATCTATCTGGAAGGTCTCAGAGCGTGTGTGTATCTGCACACTTCTGAGAAATTGAGATGTTTTAAACTGGCCAATTTGGTACTGATTGTGGAGGAATCGTCCGTTCTCCACATTAAATATCTCGGCAAGTTGATAGGACCAATATTTACCTCCGCCAAGGAGGTTATGTTTTTGCCAGGGTTTGTTTGTTTGTCTGTCCGTTAGTGTGCAACATAACTCAAAAAGTTATGGACGGATTTGGATGAAAATTTCAGGGTTTGTTGGAAATGGGATAAGGAAGAAATGATTAAATTTTGGTGGTGATCGGGGGTGGGGGGGCCACTGATCAGCCTTGGCGGAGGTCTGCGCTCTCCGAGTGCTTCTAGTTGTATTTGTATTTGTGTTTATTTATTTAGCACAATAAAAAAAACAGTGCAGGGAGGGAACGAAGCCCAAAGGGCTTGTACAGAGTTCCACTCCCATCATCTATTATAAAATTTAAAAAAAATTGAATGTACAAACATAAGAAAACAATAATTAAACAACAATTAACAATATAGAAAACACTGAAAAAGTAAGGACAGGAGATGTTTTTTCAGTGAGTTTTTGAAAGATGTAAATGAAAATATAGACTTTGAAGACATGTCTAGATTGTTCCACAATTTAGGACCTCTAAATCAAATATTAAATTGATGACCAGATGTTCGACAGAAGGGTAAATGAAGACTGTCAGTATGTCTAGTTGAGTATAAATGTAAATCAGATGAAAAACTAAAAAAATTATGAAAAGTGTCCAGAAGATCTTGCTTATTATTGATAAACTTGTGCACAAATAAACACTGAGTTCATGAACGGGCAGTATTGAATATTTCCTAAAAATTGGTGCAGATGGTTTGTATCTACTAGACAGTGAGATTGTTCTCAGGAATCTCTTCTGGATTATGGAGAGTTTGCTGGCATAAGTTGGATAAATTCCTGACCAGACAATATTGCAGTAATTCATATATGGAAACAGAAAACTAGAATACAAAGTCAAGTGAGCAGAGGGATGAATCAGGGGACAAACTTTTCTCAGTATACCAAGCATCTTCATTGATCTTTTGCATACATGATTGAAATGGCTATTCCAATTAAGACCTTCATCCAGAACAACACCCAAAAATGTGGTGTGAGGTCATTTTGGGAGCTATTAGTCATTTTGGAATACAACAGCCTTACAATCACGTTGCGTTGCCCATGACGGTTGACAGGAAGCGCAGTACTATGCTACATGACGTGAAATGAAATTAAAAACAGGAACAACGCAGTTACTAACTTCAGTCCCTAGGTATTGGTATAAAGACTCGCTAGCACTACCATAATAGCCTATAAATAATGAAAATCAAAAATTTTCTCTTTGTTTTAGT
Source organism: Sphaeramia orbicularis (assembly GCF_902148855.1). NCBI lineage: Eukaryota > Metazoa > Chordata > Actinopteri > Kurtiformes > Apogonidae > Sphaeramia > Sphaeramia orbicularis. The sequence goes on along the minus strand of NC_043975.1, from coordinate 7,467,211 downwards.
GTAAAAAAGTAAAATTGCATGAAAATGTTTATATTTACAAACTATCAGTTTACAAAAATATGTGAATAACCTCAATTTCCTGAGGGTTTTGCCCAAAGCATCAATAAAGTTCTACCTAACCTAATATAATATAATCTAAACTAATCTAATTAAATCTAACCTAATCTAATTTTACCTAATCAATTTAATCTAAGATCATGTAACCTAATCTAAACTAATCCAATTAAATCTAACCTAATCTAATTTTACCTAATCTAATTTAATCTAAGATAATGTAACCTAATCTAAAGTAATCCAATTAAACCTAACCTAATCTAATTTTACCTAATCTAATTCAATCTAAAATAATGTAACCTAAACTAATCCAATTAAATCTAACCTAATCTAATTTTACCTAATCTAATTTAATCTAGGATAATGTAACCTAATCTAAACTAATCCAATTAAATCTAACCTAATGTAATTTTACCTAATCTAATTGAATCTAAAATAATGTAACCTAATCTAAACTAATCCAATTAAACCTAACCTAATCTAATTTTACCTAATCTAATTCAATCTAAGATAATGTAACCTAAACTAATCCAATTAAATCTAACCTAATCTAATTTTACCTAATCTAATTTAATCTAAGATAATGTAACCTAATCTAAACTAATCCAATTAAATCTCACCTAATCTAATTTTACCTAATCTAATTTAATCTAAGATAATGTAACCTAATCTAAACTAATCCAATTAAACCTAACCTAATCTAATTTTACCTAATCTAATTCAATCTAAGATAATGTAACCTAAACTAATCCAATTAAATCTCACCTAATCTAATTTTACCTAATCTAATTTAATCTAAGATAATGTAACCTAATCTAAACTAATCCAATTAAATCTAACCTAATCTAATTTTACCTAAAACAATGTAACTTAAACTAATCCAATTAAATCTAATTTAATGTAATTTTACCTAATCTAATTTAATCTAAGACAATGTAACCTAAACTAATCCAATTAAATCTAACCTAATCTAATTTTACCTAACCTAATTTAATCTAAAATAATCTCATCTAAAATTCAGGGGTCACATACAACATGATCTCAGCTAAAATCCTAGCATAATAACCTATAAATAAATAAATGACTCAAAATTTTCTTCTGGATTTTATCTGATGAAAATATTACATTATGTCTCTAAATGACAACTCCAATTGTTTCTCTTTGTTTTAGTGCACAAACCCCCCCCCCATTAAATTCTGGAAATATTTACATTAAACTTTGGTTTAACAATAATACGAACCTGAAATGTCTTCAGAGAATTAAATGTAATTTTACCAATATTTTACCTGTTACTAATTTTTTTTTATGTATTTGTACTTGTTTTATAAGTTGTAATGTACATGTCTAAATGATAAACTGAGGCATAATATTGTTAAAATTGCGCTTATTTTTACCTCCGCCAAGGAGGTTATGTTTTTGCCAGGGTTTGTTTGTTTGTCTGTCCGTTAGTGTGCAACATAACTCAAAAAGTTATGGACAGATTTGGATGAAATTTTCAGGGTTTGTTGGAAATGGGATAAGGAAGAAATGATTAAATTTTGGTGGTGATCGGGGGTGGGGGGGGCCCACGGGGGGGGGCCACTGATCAGCCTTGGCGGAGGTCTGCGCTCTTCAAGTGCTTCTAGTTTGTTTGTTTGTTTGTTTGTCTGTCCGTTAGTGTGCAACATAACTCAAAAAGTTATGGACAGATTTTGATTAAATGTTCAGGGTTTGTTGAAAATGGGATAAGGAAGAAATGATTAAATTTGGTGGTGATCGGGGGTGGGGGGGCCCACGGGGGGGCCCATTTCCAACAAACCCTGAAAATTTCATCAAAATCTCTCCATAACTTTTTGAGTTATGTTGCACACTAACGGACAGACAAACAGACAGACAAACAAACAAACAAACCATGGCAAAAGCATAACCTCCTTGGCGTGGGGGGGGCCCACAGGGGGGGCCACTGATCAGCCTTGGCGGAGGTCTGCGCTCTCCGAGTGCTTCTAGTTCTTAATACATTTCAGGTTGTTCATGTTATTCAGATTTTTGAGGAAACTTTGTAGATGTAAACATTTTCATGATATAATTTTACTTTTTTCACTGTTATTTTACTGGTCCAGCCCATTTCAGATCCTACTGGGCTGAATGTGGCCCCTGAACTAAACTGACTTTGACACCCCTGGTTTACAGTTATTTAACGCCGGCACATTGAATCTGATTTGCATCTCACGGAATTGTATGTTTTTCTTTCCCCCCCTCTCTGAAGCGTTTCCCATTTGTGTCGACTGTAACAAACTCCATCTGCTGATCATCAGGATGTGATCAAACACTCTCAGCAACCCAGTGGATCTTGTGGTGAAGCCGTTGGAAAACATTTCTGACAGTATAATTATTGCTTACACAACCATAATTGCTGGTATTTTACTGTATGAATTTCCCGTCCAACGATTAATGATGTTTTCTATTGTTTTTCATGCTCACAAACACTCAGACTGACCAATTTCTTTGTAAAATTCATGCCATTTGTTTTGCGGGCATTTGAATCACTATTAAAGACAATAAATGCACAAAAACTCTGGCTTTAATTTTCTTCCTAAAACATTTAACAGGTTTTTTTTATTCATTTTGTTGCTAATTCTTGTGCTCATTGCAGCAGCCTCGTCCGATTGTATTTTCTAACAGATGTTTTACAAAAGAAAAGTGCTATTGTTTAGAAATGTACAGTATGAATGAGGTTGATTCTGTTCTATTTAATATGTGTAGAGTCAAAATGGAATGCAAAAAAAGGGAGAAATTTACAGATGATGTGCACGGTTTGGTTCAAATCCACGCTTTTAATCATTTTTAATAAATGCATGATAGTGGAGATTCTGTTACTTCTATTACACAGCCCAAGTTTAATAATTTTTGTGTTTTTTGTTTTTTTATGTAAATAGCTCAGTCGTACAACAAATGTATCTGTGGTCTTAGTAAAACAAAGCTCCTGCAATAAAACAGCCACCAGTGACCAAAAGCATCTACTGATTTAAAATGTGTAATAGCTTTTAAACTATTAATCCTATCCATACATGTAAATAATTGGTGTAAAATACAGTTTGTCATCTGTTCATGGTCATCAGATATGACCCATTTGGACGTTCAGAGGCTTCGTAGTTACCATGGAAACGCGGTCATCTTCTACAACATTGATTCACCAGTAAAACCCATGGAGTTGGATCAATGATAGTGGAAGGAAATACTAATTTTTATGTTTTCATTGGGGTTTGTTTGTCTGTCTGTTAGCAAGATTATTCACAAAGTTAGGGAATTTTTCAGGAAATGTTGATACTAGCACAAGGAACAAATTGTTAAATTTTGGTGGTGCCCGGGGGGGCAAGTTATTAAACTTGTCGTCCAGGATCATAACAGCAGAATGGTAGTCTGGCTGCTATCTGGTGCAATTATGCTATGAAGCTAACGATATGGGAAAATACCGGATTTTCACTAAAAACGCAAAAAAAAAAAAAAGTGGAAAGTGAAAAAAAAAGCATTTTATTTATCTATTTTTTTTTTCTATTAAACTTGTATTGTCCAGCATCATAACAGCAGAATGGTAGTCTGGCTGCCTTCTGGTGCAATTATGCTATGAAGCTAACGATATGGGAAAATACCGGATTTTCACTAAAAACGCAAAAAAAAAAAAAAAAAGTGGAAAGTGAAAAAAAAAAAGCATTTTATTTATCTATTTTTTTTTTTCTATTAAACTTGTATTGTCCAGCATCATAACAGCAGAATGGTAGTCTGGCTGCCTTCTGGTGCAATTATGCTATGAAGCTAACGATATGGGAAAATATCTGATTTTCACTAAAAACACAAAAAAAAAAAAAAAAAAAAAAGTGAAGAAAAAAAAAAGCATTTATTTTATTTATCTTTTTTTTTTCTATTAAACTTGTATTGTCCAGCATCATAATAGCAGAATGGTAGTCTGGCTGCCTTCTGGTGCAATTATGCTATGAAGCTAACGATATGGGGAAATATCTGATTTTCACTAAAAACACAAAAAAAAAAAAAAAAAAGTGAAAAGTGAAAAAAAAAAGCATTTTATTTTATTTATCTATTTTTTTTTCTATTAAACTTGTATTGTCCAGCATCATAATAGCAGAATGGTAGTCTGGCTGCCTTCTGGTGCAATTATGCTATGAAGCTAACGATATGGGGAAATATCTGATTTTCACTAAAAATGCAAAAAAAAAAAAACAAAAAAAAAAAAATAGTGAAAAAAAAAAGCTTTTTTTTTTTTTTTCTATTAAACTTGTCTTGTCCAGCATCATAACAGCAGAATGGTAGTCTGGCTGCCTTCTGGTGCAATTATGCTATGAAGCTAACGATATGGGGAAATATCGGATTTTCACAAAAAACGCAAAAAAAAAAAAAAAAAAAAAAAGTGAAAAGTGAAAAAAAAAAGCATTTTATTTTATTTATCTATTTTTTTTTCTATTAAACTTGTATTGTCCAGCATCATAATAGCAGAATGGTAGTCTGGCTGCCTTCTGGTGCAATTATGCTATGAAGCTAACGATATGGGGAAATATCTGATTTTCACTAAAAATGCAAAAAAAAAAAAAATAGTGAAAAAAAAAAGCATTTTTTTTTTTTTTCTATTAAACTTGTCTTGTCCAGCATCATAACAGCAGAATGGTAGTCTGGCTGCCTTCTGGTGCAATTATGCTATGAAGCTAACGATATGGGAAAATATCGGATTTTCACTAAAAACGCAAAAAAAAAAAAAAAGTGAAAAAAAAAAGCATTTTATTTATCTATTTTTTTTTTCTATTAAACTTGTATTGTCCAGCATCATAACAGCAGAATGGTAGTCTGGCTGCCTTCTGGTGCAATTATGCTATGAAGCTAACGATATGGGAAAATACCGGATTTTCACTAAAAACGCAAAAAAAAAAAAAAAAAGTGGAAAGTGAAAAAAAAAAGCATTTTATTTATCTATTTTTTTTTTTCTATTAAACTTGTATTGTCCAGCATCATAACAGCAGAATGGTAGTCTGGCTGCCTTCTGGTGCAATTATGCTATGAAGCTAACGATATGGGAAAATATCTGATTTTCACTAAAAACACAAAAAAAAAAAAAAAAAAAAAAAGTGAAGAAAAAAAAAAGCATTTTATTTTATTTATCTTTTTTTTTTCTATTAAACTTGTATTGTCCAGCATCATAATAGCAGAATGGTAGTCTGGCTGCCTTCTGGTGCAATTATGCTATGAAGCTAACGATATGGGGAAATATCTGATTTTCACTAAAAATGCAAAAAAAAAAAAACAAAAAAAAAAAAAATAGTGAAAAAAAAAAGCTTTTTTTTTTTTTTTCTATTAAACTTGTCTTGTCCAGCATCATAACAGCAGAATGGTAGTCTGGCTGCCTTCTGGTGCAATTATGCTATGAAGCTAACGATATGGGGAAATATCGGATTTTCACAAAAAACGCAAAAAAAAAAAAAAAAAAAAAAGTGAAAAGTGAAAAAAAAAGCATTTTATTTTATTTATCTATTTTTTTTTCTATTAAACTTGTATTGTCCAGCATCATAATAGCAGAATGGTAGTCTGGCTGCCTTCTGGTGCAATTATGCTATGAAGCTAACGATATGGGGAAATATCTGATTTTCACTAAAAATGCAAAAAAAAAAAAAATAGTGAAAAAAAAAAGCATTTTTTTTTTTTTTCTATTAAACTTGTCTTGTCCAGCATCATAACAGCAGAATGGTAGTCTGGCTGCCTTCTGGTGCAATTATGCTATGAAGCTAACGATATGGGAAAATATCGGATTTTCACTAAAAACGCAAAAAAAAAAAAAAAAAGTGAAAAAAAAAAAGCATTTTATTTATTTATTTTTTTTTTTCTATTAAACTTGTCTTGTCCAGGATCATAACAGCAGAATGGTAGTCTGGCTGCCTTCTGGTGCAATTATGCTATGAAGCAAACGATATGGGGAAATATCTTATTTTCACTAAAAACGCAAAAAAAAAAAAACAAAAAAAAAAAAAAAACAAAAGGGAAAAAAAAGCATTTTATTTTATTTATCTATTTTTTTTTTTTCTATTAAACTTGTCTTGTCCAGCATCATAACAGCAGAATGGTAGTCTGGCTGCCTTCTGGTGCAATTATGCTATGAAGCTAACGATATGGGAAAATATCTGATTTTCACTAAAAACGCAAAAAAAAAAAAAATAGTAGAGGATAGAGAAGAATGAGGATAGAGAGAATGTAGAGGATAATATAATCGGTGACTTCAAAAATGTAAATGTACAGAAATAGTCATTTGAAAGTTGCCATAAAAATAGTTCTTGGCGTTAAAAGGCTTAAAATACACGATAATCAACAGCAATTACATTAAATCAGCTCAAAACTTCACATTTATAACAGTAGAATTAATTTTAAAAATATCATATATAGCAGTAAAAAACAGTCGGGGGCCATTTTACTTTGACTTTTCATACTTATTGCACATTTTCCTGATAACAGTGTCCTACATTTACTTAAGTACTTGCAAAAAGTACTTGGGATCAGTACTTTCAAATATCTGTTTTAGTCTAATAATCACTAATATCCTGCCCCTATATTAACTGAATACTAGTAAAACTACTGAGTCATGAATGCACTGGACTGTGCTCGTTCATTCTGAGTGCAGCTGGATGAACGTTGCAGATGTCAAACCACTGCGTGTCCACCTCCTTTCGTGGCAGGAGGCCATTGCGCGGCAGAAACGGCCGCCGCCAACGATCGCGACTCCCCACCACCTGCCAGAAACCCGTGCCCTTGAGTAGAAAGACGGCGTTGTGGGTGTAGGAGAAGTAGGCAGCGTCAACGTTGCCATCTGGATGGTCTCCACTCACCACTGGAGGGAACACGTCTCTGATGCGTTTGGGGAAGCCTCTTGCCAAGCTGTTGGCGCCCACGTCGAAGCCGTACACCTGTTAGAACAGATAATTGTTTTCCTTACGTAGAAATGAATTCAATTATATCTAACAAGTCACAGAGGAAGTCGGGGGAATGTTTGCATGAATACATTCCCTCATAATGGGGAGAAACAATGAATTAGCCTGGGCTTTGGGCCTTTCAAGAATTCTCTAAATGGAGATCTGTTCGATTACCGAGAACCCAAACAGCTGCTGTGGAGACGGAACAGTCTGCAGTCGGATTAACCTGGTGCATGAAGAGTTCACCTGGAGTGTTTATCATCTCTGTGGGTCCGAGGTTCGACTTTCTATAGATTTTACAGCAAGAAATTAACCCATAAAGACCCAAACCTGGGGCGCCGATAGGGGGGGGTAAACATGACAAATTCATGGGGCCCAGCATTTGTGGGGAGTTCATAGAGAAGAACCAAACGAACCAATCCAATGATATTCATCCCAATATAAAACTATATTATTGCATTTGTCATCAGGGTGTGATTTGGTGGGGGTTGGGGGTCAACTCCCCCTCTGGTTTTTACATCCCTACTTCTGATCAATGAATTTCATCTTTGGTGGGGGACAACCAACCAATGTAAATAACAGGCAGGTTGTGACAGTTTTCTTCCACCTATATCCTACATTAGTGGCACTAACGTTCACCTGAACTGAACTGTCGGCAGTCTCAGAATTCATGAACATCCCCATGCACTGGGGCGTTGTAAAAGGAGGGGGGGGGGGGGTAAACATGACAAATTCATGAGGCCCAGCATTTGTGGGGGGCCCATAGAGCAGTGGAGGGGGTCCAGTGGATACAGGTTAGAAGTTGTGAAAATTTTGTGTAAGGTCCACTGTACAATAATAATAATGGATTAGATTTCTATAGCGCTTTTCTATGAACGCATACTCAAAGCGCGTACAGTGGATCCATTATTCATTCGCTCTCACATCCTCCCTCTGGTGGTGGTCAACTACATCTGTATCCACAGCTGTCCTGGGGCAGACTGAAGGAAGTGTGGCCGCCAATCTGCGCCTACACCCCTCTGACCACCACCAAACATTCACACACATTCATACACCAGTGTGAGTAGCAGCACTGGAGACAAGGAGGGTGAAGTGCCTTGCCCAGGGACCAGTGGCGATTTTTCACAGACTGCAAAGGAAGCTCAGCTTCCCCTAAAATTACGAAAATTAAATGGTTAAATATGTTCGGTTGTGTTGACATTTTATTGACTACAAATGTGTTAGAACACGTTCATCTCACAGATGAGTTTGTTCAGAATCAGTTTTATCACAAATCACAGACTCCATGTTGTTCACTTCTCCTCCATTCCCGTGTCTCTGTTTTCTCATTCCATCTCTGCTCAGTGCATTTGTCCGTAGACTCTCAGCGTCCATGCACTTCAATGGGACTGAGTGGAACTGTTTTTTCATTGCCTCAAAACTGGACGGTAATTGGATAAATGCCACCATGTTGTCCCGCCCCCGGACGCCCGGCATCTCTGGGGGTGAATGGAGCTGTGGGCGGAGCTCGGCCGGGCTGGACGCCAGAATCCCACGTGCTGATTGGATGATTAGTCGAAAGGCTGAATCCCGTTTGACTGACAGCTAGTTTCAGATCTACTCCTTCACTGACACAGTTCAGTTTAATACCATCGCACATTCTGCTGTGAAATCGAGAGAGAAAACCACTACGAAATTACTCGTTCATTTCTTGCACTGTAAATAAAACACACTCATTGGACTTCCTTGTTTCAATTTAACATAATTTCAGCGTTTTCTTGTTTCAGTTTCATAATTTAATAATTTCTTGTTCGAGTTTAATATCGTTTTGTAGATAGTTAAATCAGTCAAACTGTCGGCTAGGTCGGAGTGAAAGGAGCATCTGTAGTTTAAAAGGCTGAAGTCTTACACCCACAACACACTGGGCCAAGGCCGTCTGAGCAGCCCAGCTCTGCTGGACATTCAGAGGACACTGGTCCAGTCCTGGAAAAGACGCCTACTGGTACGATAAGGTCACTGAGAATTTTCTTAAAAAGGAACGGAGGGCCAAATGTATGTTTAAATAACTTGACAATGTTTTTTGATGTAAGCCGACAATGAGCTTCCCCTGTCTGAAAGACGAGCAGCCGCCACTGACAAGGACACATCAGCACATGGACAGAGCCAGATTCGAACCACTAACCCTTTGGTTATTAGACGACCCGCTCTACCATCTGAGCCATGGCTGCCCCATAGATAATAGAGGAATAGAAGTCGGGAGTCGGACATTGAAAGCATGCCAAGTTTCAGTGTTGTTGTACGCTAGCATAAGTGACGTTATGTATGGACCCTCAAGAAACAACGCTCATGCTTTCATGGGACCCACAGTCAGTAGTGGCGCCCCTGACCCAAACAGACACCAGTGACCAAAACTATCTTCTGATCTAAAATATTTTATACCTGCTGATCCCTGTTGATGTCCAAAAACTAAACTGCAGACTGCCCCCCCCCCCCGAGTACAACTTTATTTTTAATTACAGCTTGTGTTTAAGTAATAATCTCAAACTTTATATTTTCTTCAATTTTCTCTGTTTTGATGTAATAATATTTGAATGAACTCAGTTTTTGAGAACATCTACATGATTAGTAAATGAAATCCAGGAAAATAACATTTAATTTAATAAATAATAAATACATCAGAGAATAATATTATAATAAATAATGATAAGTGACTTGGGTAAGGTTTAAATATAATGAAAAAAAAAAAATCTGTTTTAATATAATATCCTTTAATTTACTAGTCAGATAGGTGTTCTTCATAGCCTAGAGTACATTCAAATATAGGAAAATACACAATTTTCACAAACAAATGACCTGGATAATATGATAGTAAATGGAAATAAATTCCTTAAGAGAGTTTATGAGAGAAGAGAAATATTAATTTGGAATTTGGCACAAAAATAGTTCTGGGTTTTAAATGGTTAAAGTGTTAAATAGGCTATAACTGTCATCCTACTAGGAATGTAATGATTACTGGTATAACAATAAAGCGCAGTAAAACTGTCAACAGTTAGTATTACTGTTTAAATTCTAATTATCATGATAACTGTGTTTGATTACCACACTTTTCCGGAGAAAATGCCTATGTAAAGATCTGCTTTTATGTCAAATATTTGAGAATAGTTTTAATTTATCACAATTTTTATTTTATATACCTCATATTTGGAACCAACATTCACTTTTAAAGTCTTTGAAAAGGTTCATTGAGCATCTGTGTGTTATTCATGCAATAAATTATGTACATTTTTCAAATCAAATTTTATAATTTTTTTTGTGTTTTCTAGCCTTTTACATTGATAAAGTAGGTTAAAGTGAAAAAAATAACAGGCAGATGATATAAATGAAGTTGTGCTGAAAAAAAAGACCCCAAACATGGGTATAGTAAACATTTGTTTATATAGTATATAAAGGCAAAATCAAAAGTACTGAAAAACGGCCAAAATAGGCTCAGACCACTAAGGGTTAATATTTGAATGTTTCTGTCAAGAGAAAGTACATTGTGCCAATTACACTGAACAAAAATATAAACGCACCACTTTTGTTTTTGCTCCCATTTGTCATGAGCTGAACTCAAAGATCTAAAACTTTTTCTGTGTACACACAAGGTTTATTTCTCTCAAATATTGTTCACAAATCTGTCTAAATTTGCGTTAGTGAACACTTCTTCTTTGCTGAGATAATCCATCCACCTCACAGGTGTGGCATATCAAGATGCTGATTAGACAGCAGGATTTTTGCACAGGTGTGCCTTAGGCTGGCCACAATAAAAGGCCACTCCAAAATGTGCAGTTTTATCACACAGCACAATACCACAGATGTCACAAGTTTTGAGGGAATATGAAATCGGCATGCTGACTTCAGGAATCTCCACCAGAGCTTCTGCCTGTGAACTGAATGTTCATTTCTCTACCATAAGCCATCTCCAAAGCTGTTTCAGAGAATTCATGAAGAAGACTGTGCGAGGAAAATGGTGGTCACACCAAATACTGACTGGTTTTCTGACCCCCCTGGACCACCCAATACAGTAAAAGTGCACATTTTAGAGTGGCCTTTTATTGTGGCCAGCCTAAGGCACACCTGTGCAATAATCCTGCTGTCTAATCAGCATCTTGAGCTGCCACACCTGTGAGGTGGATGGATTATCTCAGCAAAGGACAAAGGAGAAGTGCTCACTAACACAGATTTAGACAAATTTATGAACAATATTTGAGAGAAATAGGCCTTTTGTGTACATAGAAAAAGTTTTAGATCTTTGCGTTCAGCTCATGAAAAATGGGAGCAAAAACAAAAGTGGTGCGTTTATATTTTTGTTCAGTGTATTTTATTTGTTTTGGGTTTTTTTTTTTTGTTTTTTTCTCAAAATACAACTTGGTTAAATTATTTGTGTGTGTATCAGTACTTTTTGAACATTTTGAGCATAATTTCAACAATACCGCGATAATAATGATAATCGTGATAATTTTGGTCACAATAACCGTGATATGAAATTTTCATATCGTTACATGCCCGACATACTACACAAGCCATTTTGCTGAAAAAAGTCACTATTTCTTCAGTTTTCAATTAAAGATGGGAAAATACATGATCTTCCAGAGGATAATAGTATAATAGAAGGAGATAAATCACTTAAAGGTTAAATAGAGAGACAAATTCATTTGGGAGCTGCCACTAAAGCAACACTGGGTCTTTATGGGTTAATCTTTTCTGCTGACATTTCTCCACCAACCCCTGAGACGCTGGTGTTTCAGATCCTTCTAATAGAACTATTCCTGTGGGTTTCCTGCACCATTTGTCATGTGTAAAAGGGTAGATAAGGACGGCGTTCTCACTAGGCTGTTCTTGAAGAAGTAGATGCGGGACTCCCTTCGGTCGTAAAAGGCTGTGTCGATGGGACTGGGAACCCCCGGGAAACCCTCCGAGATCCGCCTCGGGTAGCGCCACCCCTCCTGGTCCTGTGTGAAGGCCTGGTCCTGGTCCTGGTTGTACTTCCAGAACTGAGTACCTGTCAACAGAAGCATCACACACTGTAAAAAAAAAAAAAAAAAGCTGTAATTTAACAGAATTTTTACCGTTTATTTTACAGATTTTTCCTGTATTTTTAAGATACAGGAAAATATCAATGAAATGACAAAAATAGACTGTGATTTTACATGTCAAATGTAAAATAACATGAAAAAACTGTCACTGTGAAGAACCATAAAAATTTCCATTTTTTAACCCTTTCATTGCTGAATTATGAGAGCCTTAATCAAGATTTTTTTTCCTGAGTGTTTTATATCCATCTTTACGCATGAAAAAAACACTGTCATTGAACTTCTTTTTTTTTTTTATGAACCTATTTTTCATGGAGTTCAAAAAATGCCCACTCAGCTGGACTCCATGCATTTAATTTTTGAAGCAAAAAAAACATGTATTTACTGATATACTGTGTGAAAACTATGAAATAACTTTTTTTGGTGCTACTAATCTGATGTTTTGTCATTTTAACATATTCTAATTCTAGTCATTACTCATTTTATGGAGATAATATGCCAAAAAAAAAAATGTTTGAAAAAAACTGTTAATTACAGTCTAATAATAATAACAAGCAATTGATTTACACTCAAACATGTTAGTGCAGATCAGGTTTATCAAGAACAGTAAAATTACAGTAATGGAATGAATGTCAGTGTATGGGATGATCCATTTTGTTGGCTGAGGTGGAACTAAAACAATAAAAACCATAAATATACAAGAGAACAGCTGTAGAATGGCTGTCCACTGTAGTGACCACTATACATGAAAGGGTTAAAAGATTTTATTTATTTATTTATTTATTTATATATTTATTTATTCCCACAAAAATAGTTAAATACATTTGCAAAAGTATCGTAGTTTCACAAATATTTATTTTCTATTTATGAGATTAAACTGTTAATTTTTTAAAGTTTAATACTGTAAAATAATTATAAAATGAGATAAAATTACTGACAATTAACCGTTAAAGAAGTTTTTGTTCTGTAAGTTTAACAAGACTTGTTTGTTAATTGACAAATATCTTGTGTAATTACAGGAGGTTTCACAACAAAAATGTTGAATAAATGTGTTTTGTGAATGTATAACATGTATAAGCACTGATAAACTGTGCAAATATAGTTTTTATCAGTGGATTGGACAACTTGGTCTCATTGAAATGTATTTATATATTTATTTATTTATAGGTAATTTGATTGCTTTAATGCATGTAAATATTCTTTATTAAACTTTATTATTATTATTATTAACTTTATTAAACTGATCTGCAGTAACATGTTTTGGTGTAAATCAATTGTTAATTGTTATTATTGTTGTTTCATAAGTGTATAAAGCAGGGGTGTCAAACATACGATGATTTGCAAAAAATTACATTCAAGATATTAACAAACTTTTTTTCTTTTTTTTTGCATATCCTCCTGAGACCAAGCAATGCATTTTGTCCTCCATAGGGGACAAAAGTTTGACAGTTTTACTTTAAAAATGCTGTCCATTGCAAAGGATATTCCATTTAAAAAATAAATAAATAAATAAAAAATCAACAAATAAATTAAAAAAATTTTTAAACTGTATCTGAAAAAACTGTTGCATTATGCAGTTTGCTATCAAGACAATTTTTTAATGTAAAAAAAAGCTAAAACTGTCATATTCCCGGGTCTCAGGAGGATTTTATCCCCATGAAATGAGTAATAACTAATATTAGAGTATGAGAAAATGTGAGAAAACAGTAGCAATTTAGCAATTAGTGGCATTAAAAATGTTTTTATTTCATAGTTTTCACACAGTTTATCACTTTCTGATGATGTTTAAATAAATGTTTCTTTGCTTCAAAACTTAAATGCATGGTGTCCAGCTGAGGGGACATTTTTGTAACTCCATGAAAAATAGGTTCATAAAAAGAAAAAAAAAAAACAAAAAAACACTTGCATTCTTTTTTTTTCATGCCTAAAGAGGAACAAAAACATTCAAGAAAAAAATATTGACTAGGTTTTCATAAATTCATGCATGAAAGGGTTAAATAAAGCTATGAAACTCTCCTCCACTACAGCGGACATAAATGCATTGCTGGGTCTCAGGAGGATACTGGTACTTTTACTCCAGTGGACCACCTGAGTTTCTGTTTTTACAGGAAACGCAGACCTTTTACAAAAATAATTAAGTCAAAAATGTTGACTTTATGTATTTTAATTACATGTAAATTTTCCATGGAATTTTATTACATAAGTTTAATGTAAAGAGTTGCATTTAATACAATGTTTTTTCTATCATATTGAGTCAATATGAATAAATTAAATACCTTCAGTCAGATTTGCTTTAGTTAATGCAAACTTTTACATAAACTGTGTTTGACTGTGACGCTCAGCCTTTTTATGTGATCTAGAAAATAAAGTTTACTTTAGTTGTTTGGATTCACTTTATACTAAGCATATTCACATTATGTTTGACTTTTTCAGATAAATAAACTTTAAATCTCATATAGTTCAGTTACATTTTACTTTAAAATATTACTTCATGTTTATTAGAGCCAAGAATCATTTTTTTGAGTGCAGCTTCACCTTTGAAGAAGTAGACGTCATCTCTTTTTCTGGACCACACGTGCACATATGCGTCCACTCCACCCGTGGGAATCCCTCTCCATCCGACCTGCAGGGCCACCGGATCTCCATAGCGCGTCCTGTTGTTTCGGTTCTCGTACAGCCAGTACCAGTCGTCTCTCATGAAGTAGGTGTTGAAGCGGATCACCACCTCCCCGTAGGCCGTCCTCTCCTTCCTGATCCAGTCAAACACTGTGTTGAACCTGCCTTTACAGCCTCCTGGAGGGAAATATAAGAGAGTGTAGTTTCACTCATTTGTGTTTCATAAGTGTATAGAGCAGGGGTGTCAAATATACGATGATTGGCCAAAAAAAATTACACTAAAGATATTAACGATTTTAGCTCAGGTTCCACACACACACACACACACACACCAACATGTTCAAAATTAAAATAATAGCATAATAAGCTATAAATAATGACTCCAAATATTCTTCTTGGTTTAACATGAAAATTTTTTTTAAATATTACATTATGCCTATAAATAAGGACAACCCCAAATTTCTTCTTGGTTTAATGGATAAATAGATAAATACACTTTATTGATCCCATTCTGGGAATTTGCCTTGAAGGGACAGCATTTGACAGGAAAAAAAAAAAAAAAAAAAAAAAGAATAGAATAGAATAGAATAGAATAGAATAGAATAGAATAGAATAGAATAGAACACAAGAGCAAACACACTACACATAATGAACTGGAAGTACAACCAGAACTGGGAAAGAAATCAGGATAATTTAAACAGTAAATAAAATAAAATAAAATAAAATAAAATAAAATAAAATAAAATAAAATAAAATAAATAAAATAAAATAAAATGAAACAGAAAAGAATAAAATAAAACTGAATAAAACTGAAAAAAAAAAAAAAAAAAAAACGGAAAAAAAACAGAATAGAATAGAATAGAATAGAATAGAATAGAATAGAATAGAATAGAATAGAATAGAAAAGAATAGAATAGAAGAGCAAACACACTACACATAATGAACTGGAAGACCAACCAGAACTGGGAAAGAAATCAGGATAATTTAAACAGTAAGGTACAAGAAAATAAAATAAAATAAAATAAATAAAACAGAAAAGAATAAAATAAAACTGAATAAAACGAAAAAAAAAAAACGAAAAAAAACGGAAAAGAATAGAATAGAATAGAATAGAATAGAATAGAATAGAATAGAATAGAATAGGCTTTATTATCATTTCACCAGTTGTACAACAGAACTGCAGGTGGTCTCTACCAGTGACAGTGCATTTACATCTAAATAACAACACAATAAGATACAAATACATGATATAAAGTGGTGTGCAATCAAAACATGTGCAAATTAGAGATAAACTGCACAAAAAAAGGAGGTAAAAAAAATATAAAAGTAGAATAAAAATGTGCAAATGTAACTGTAAACAGTTTATAAGTAACATTTATAAGTTATTCATTAGTTGTTTTGTTCTAAATCAAAGTATAACATTTGGAGTTGTCATTATTTATAGGTTATTATCCTATTGTTTTACTGGTTCAGCTCAGGTTATTCACTTGTTTTGTGAAAGGATAGTTTGTAAATGTAAATATTTTCATAATTTAAAAGCTATTCATTAGTTTTTTGCTCTAAAACAAAGTGCAAAATGTGAAGTTGTCATTTATTGGTTATTCTGTTATTTTACTGGTTCAGCTCAGGTTATTCACATTTTTTTGTGAAAGGATAGTTTGTAAATGTAAGTATTTTCATTTTTGCACTAAAACAAAGTGTAAAATGTGAAGTTGTCATTATTTATAGGTTATTATCCTGTTATTTTACTGGTTCGGCTCAGGTTATTCATATGTTTTTGTGAAAGGATAGTTTGTCAATGTAAATATTTTCAGAAGTTCTAAGTTATTAAGTTATTCAAAAGCTTTTTTTTTTTTGCACTAAAACAAAGAGAAACATTTGGAGTCGTCATTATTTATAGGCAATTATTTTACTGTTATGACCCATTTGGGATTAAAATGGGCTGAATGTGACCCCTGAACTAAAATGGGTTTGACACCCTGGTTTTGATGATATTTTAATTTATAAGGGTTTTTTTTTTTTTTTTTTTTACAAAAACAAAGGAAAAACAAAAGTAGGAGTTGTCATTATCTACACGTTATAATCTTATTTTACTGGTTCAGCTCAAGTTATTCACATTTTTTTGTGAAAGGATAGTTTGTTAATGTTAACATTTTCATAATTTGTAAGTTATTCATTAGTTTTTTTGCCCTAAAACAAAGTATAAAATTTGGAGTTGTCATTATTTGTAGGTTATTATCCTAAATATTGTCAGAATTTATAAGTTATTAAGTTATTCATAAGCTTTTTTTGCAATAAAACAAAAGCAAAATGTGGAGTTGTCATTATTTATGGGTTATTATTCTGTTATTTTATTGGTTCAGCTCAGGTTATTCACTTGTTTTTGTGAAAGGATAGTTTGTAAATGTAAATATTTTTAATTTTTGCACTAAAACAACGTGTAAAATGTGAAGTTGTCATTATCTATAGGTTATCATCCTATTATTTTACTGGTTCAGCTCAGGTTATTCACATTTTGTTGTGAAAGGATAGTTTGTAAATGTAAATATTTTCATTTTGCACTAAAACAACTTGTAAAATGTGAAGTTGTCATTATTTATAGGTTATTATCCTGTTATTTTATTGGTTCAGCTCAGGTTATTCACTTGTTTTGTGAAAAGATAGTTTGTAAATGTAAATATTTTCATAATTTATAAGTTATTCATTAGTTTTTTTGCTCTAAAACAAAGTGCAAAATGTGAAGTTGTCATTATTTATGGGTTATCATCCTATTATTTTACTGGTTCAGCTCAGGTTATTCACATTTTTTTGTGAAAGGATAGTTTGTAAATGTAAATATTTTCATTTTTGCACTAAAACAAAGTGTTAAATTTGGAGTTGTCATTATTTCTAGGTTCTTCTCTTATTATTTTACTGTTTCTGCCCATTTGAGTTCAAACTGGGCTGAATGTGACCCCTGAACTAAAATGGGTTTCACACCCCTGGTTTAGGTGATATGTTAATTTATAAAGTTTTTTTTTTTTTTTTTTTTTTTTGACAAAAACAAAGTAAAAAAAAGTTGGAGTTGTCATTATCTATAGGTTATAATTTTAGTTTACTGGTTCAGCTCAGGTTATTCACATTTTTTTGTGAAAGGATAGTTTGTAAATGTTAACATTTTCATAATTTAGAAGTTTTTCATAAGCTTTTTTTGCACTAAAACAAAGTGTAAAATGTGAAGTCGTTATTATTTATAGGATATTATCCTGTTATTTTACTGGTTCGGCTCAGGTTATTCGTGTGTTTTTGTGAAAGGATAGTTTGTTAATGTAAATATGTTCAGAAGTTCTAAGTTATTAAGTTATTCAAAAGCTTTTTTTGCACTAAAACAAAGAGAAACATTTGGAGTCGTCATTATTTATAGGTTATTGTCCTGTTATTTTATTGGTTCAGCTCAGGTTATTCATATGTTTTTGTCAAAGGATAGTTTGTAAATGTAAATATTGTCAGAATTTATAAGTTATCAAGTTACTCATAAGCTTTTTTCCACTAAAACAAAAGCAAAACATTTGAAGTTGTCATTATTTATGGGTTATTCTCTTATTTTACTGTTTCTGCCCATTTGAGTTCAAACTGGGCTGAATGTGACCCCTGAACAAAAATGGGTTTCACACCCCTGGTTTAGGTGATATGTTAATTTAAAAGGGTTTTTGTTTTTTTTTTTGACAAAAACAAAGTAAAAAAAAAAAAGTTGGAGTTGTCATGTAAATATTGTCAGAATGTATAAGTTATCAAGTTACTCATAAGCTTTTTTGCACTAAAACAAAAGCAAAACATTTGAAGTTGTCATTATTTATGGGTTATCATCCTATTATTTTACTGGTTCAGCTCAGATTATTCACATTTTGTTGTGAAAGGATAGTTTGTAAATGTAAATATTTTCATTTTTGCACTAAAACAAAGTCTTAAATTTGAAGCTGTCATTATTTCCAGGTTATTATTCTGTTATTTTATTGGTTCAGCTCAGGTTATTCACTTTTTTTTTGAAAGAATAGTTTGTAAATGTAAATATTTTCATTTTTGCACTAAAACAACTTGTAAAATGTGAAGTTGTCATTATTTATAGGTTATTATCCTGTTATTTTATTGGTTCAGCTCAGGTTATTCACTTGTTTTGTGAAAGGATAGTTTGTAAATGTAAATATTTTAAGAAGTTATAAGTTATTAAGTTATTCATAAGTTTTGTTTTGCACTAAAACAAAGAGAAACGTTTGGAGTTGTCATTATTTATAGGTTATAATCTTATTTTACTGGTTCAGCTCAGGTTATTCACTTGTTTTGTGAAAGGATAGTTTGTAAATGTAAATATTGTCAGAATTTATAGGTTATTAAGTTACTCATAAGCTTTTTTTTGCACTAAAACAAAAGCAAAACATTTGAAGTTGTCATTATTTAAAGGTTATCATCCTATTATTTTACCGGTTCGGATCAGGTTATTCACTTTTTTTTGTGAAAGGATAGTTTGTAAATGTAAATATTTTCATAATTTATAAGTTATTCATTAGTTTTTTTGCTCTAAAACAAAGTGTAAAATGTGAAGTTGTCATTATTTATGGGTTATCCTATTATTTTACTGGTTCAGCTCAGGTTATTCACATTTTTTTGCGAAAGGATAGTTTGTAAATGTAAATATTTTCATAATTTAGAAGTTTTTCATAAGCTTTTTTTTGCACTAAAACAAAGAGAAACATTTGGAGTCGTCATTATTTATAGGTTATTGTCCTGTTATTTTATTGGTTCAGCTCAGGTTATTCACATGTTTTTGTGAAAGGATAGTTTGTAAATGTAAATATTGTCAGAATGTATAAGTTATCAAGTTACTCATAAGCTTTTTTGCACTAAAACAAAAGCAAAACATTTGAAATTGTCATTATTTATGGGTTATCCTATTATTTTACCGGTTCGGATCAGGTTATTCACTTTTTTTGTGAAAGAATAGTTTGTAAATGTAAATATTTTCATTTTTGCACTAAAACAACTTGTAAAATGTGAAGTTGTCATTATTTATAGGTTATTATCCTGTTATTTTATTGGTTCAGCTCAGGTTATTCACTTGTTTTGTAAAAGGATAGTTTGTAAATGTAAATATTTTCATAATTTATAAGTTATTCATTAGTTTTTTTGCTCTAAAACAAAGTGTAAAATGTGAAGTTGTCATTATTTATAGCTTATTATTCTGTTATTTTACTGGTTCAACTCAGGTTATTCATATGTTTTTGTGAAAGGATAGTTTGTAAATGTAAATATTTTAAGAAGTTATAAGTTATTAAGTTATTCATAAGTTTTGTTTTGCACTAAAACAAAGAGAAACGTTTGGAGTTGTCATTATCTATAGGTTATAATCTTATTTTACTGGTTCAGCTCAGGTTATTCAAACTGGGCTGAATGTGACCCCTGCATGAACCCCTGGTGTACAGACTGTGGTTCATTTGTCCACAGGTGTGCGTCCACTAGATGGTGCTGTGGTCACATGTACCGTACAGGTGCTGGATGGCCTTCCTGTCCATCCAGTCCATCTCAAAGCCGGCCTCATGGGGCAGGTAGCTGGGCTGCATTATAGATCCAGGTCTGTAGATGTGAGGTAAACCCAACACGTGTCCGATCTCATGAACCGCCACCTAATCAGTACACACAAACTGGAGTTCCATTCTGTCTGAACATTTCTACGTATGCGTCTGAAAAGTGAGCGTTCCTACTTTGAGCAGACTGATCCCACTGCCAGTGTTTGGAGCCGTAAAATGTTCGTCGTCATCAAAGTGTATGTCACCCAGAAACCAGGCGTGGGCGAATTCACGGCCGGTTCCGTCAAACCTCTGATTACATCCCAGGTGTCTTCCTGTTGGTTTGAAGATGTGACACAGATCACAGGAAAATCTACTTTTACATGTAAAGCAATGCAAACTTCACAGCTGCATGTGTTTTCAGCCTTTGGTTCATGTGAAGTGAACTAGTATGGGCATTAAACAGCTGAGAGGATGATTAAATTACTACAAAAAAAGACTTTTCTTTTCCTTTACCTGTATAAAAGTAGTAATGCACTGTCAAAGTACTCCATTATATGTTAGTAAGTGAGCAGATACTCTAAGTTCTGCATTAAAACCTTATAGTACATGAGAAGTATCAGTAAAATGCATTTAACCATCAAATTACCTAAACCACTAGCATCTTCTGATCTAAATTAATAATTTCTGATCCACTAAACCTATCAATACAAGTAAATAATTGGTGTAAAATACAGTTTGTCTTTATCCTATTGATAATATATTGTCTAGTACGTATTGTAAATTGCTGTTCTAATTTGGTATCTTCATAGAGTGTTTTATTATGAATATTTGGGCTTCATATGTATGTTTTGTTTTTACCTTTTTTGTTGTATTGATAATTTATTTCCTGCTACTTTTTATTAAATTTGAATGGAGCGACTGGAACACCCAATAATTTCTCCCTGGGATTAAAAAAGTATTCTAAATCTGATTAAGACTGTGACACACTACTGGATATTCCACATCTAAGTGCACATGTGTCAACTTGCATGCAGCCTGTGTCAGTCGCTCCACCTTATAACCTCTTAATTATAATTACACACAACTGTATTTTTGCACACCATATATAGTTCTTTAATTATTATATTGTTAATCTATTGTTTAGTACATATTGTACAAATTGCTGTTCTAATTTTGTGTCTCAATCGAATGTTTTAATATGAATATTTGGGCTTCATATGTATGTTTTGTTTTTCTTTTTTGTTGTATTGATAATTTCTTTCCTGCTACTTTTTATTACATTCTAATGGAGTGACTAACGCCCAATAATTTCCTCCTGGGGTTAATGAAGAATTCTCCACTGCAAAAAAGGCCAGTACAAAAATAAGAAAATTAAACCCATTATTGGTTTAAAATGTCTTATTTTATGTTAAATTATCTGCCAGTGCAGTAAGAAAATTGCACTTATCAAGCTTTCTTAAACTAAGAAAATGTTATCTAAGGATTATAAAATGCTAAAATTGTTATTTTAAGCAGAATATACTCGTTTGAAGTTGTCATAGAAGGATTTTTTAAAAATCTAAATATATGGTCTTATTAAGTTATAATGACTCAATAGCAGAGACGATTTCTCATAAACTGCAAGGGAAGCTCGGCTTCCCCTAAAATTACAAAAATTAAATGGTTAAATATGTTCGGTTGTGCTGACATTTCATTGACTACAAATGTGTTAGAACACGTTCATCTCACAGACGAGTTTGTTCAGAATCAGTTTTATCACAAACCAACAGACTCCATGTTGTTCACTTCTCCTCCATTCCCGTGTCTCTGTTTTCTCATTCCATCTCTGCTCAGTGCATTTGTCCGCAGACTCTCAGCGTCCATGCACTTCAATGGGACTGAATGGAACAGTTTTATTCATTGCCTCAAAACTGGACGGTAATTGGATAAATGCCACGATGTTGTCCCGCCCCCGGACGCCGGGGCGTCTCTGGGGGTGAATGGAGCTGTGGGCGGAGCTCGGCCGGGCTGGATGCCGGGCTTCCACGTGCTGATTGGAGGATCAGTCGAAAGGCTGAACCCCATTTGATCGACAGCTATTTTCAGATCTACTCCTTCACTGACACAGTTCAGTTTAACTCTTTCAGTGCCATGGGCCGATTAAATCAGCTTTACCTTTAAAGTGCCACAGGCCGATCAGATCGGCTTTGGAGAACACGCCATATTTGTGTACAAACAAACCACCCTCCCCCATTTCTTTTTCACATTTCGATGACGTTCTTTCAAATCTTCTTGCAAATTACGATCAATAATGAATCGGCTGCGTCCGGTGCGTTTTGAATCTAAGTAGCAATCGGTCGGATGTTACCGAGCGGTTTTTGACCAAGGAAGAGCTCGCGTTTCGTTTTCTGCTGAGAAATTTTATGAATGAATTTATGAATGAAATCATATGCAAATTAGATGGCCATTTGGTAGTAATATCGTAAACACAGCAATCTGTCAAAACAGTCCCATCTGCTAGAAAATGAGTTCTGATGACGATTCAGACTTCGATTATAAAAACGACGCGAAATACTGAAAAACGGCCAAATTCTGTGGCACTTTTAAGGCTTATTAGCCCCTTAACTGTCTGGCACCGAAAGAGTTAATACCGTCGCACATTCTGCTGTGAAATCAGAGAAACCACTACGAAATTACTCGTTCATTTCTTGCACTGTAAATAAAACACACTCATTGTACTTCCTTGTTTCAATTTAACATAATTTCAACGTTTTCTTGTTTACTTGGTACGATAAGGTCACTGACCATTTTCTTAAAAAGGAACGGAGGGACGAGTTTATGTTTAAATAACTTGACATTTTTTTGATGTAAGCCGACAATGAGCTTCCCCTGTCTGAAAGACCAGCAGCCGCCACTGGTCTTAAACATGACCTTTCGAGATAAATACTCCAAATTTGAGTCAGTTTAAGTCATATCTTCCTTTTTTGCAGTGTGATATTCCAAAGTCAATTTTTCAGTATAAATAACATTAAAATGACGTCAGTAAAGTGGTAAAGTGGGATGGTTTTAAGCACATGCTTCGTACCTGTGCCAAAGCCAAGTCTAATGTCAATATCTTCCAGCGGTGAACTCGTGTCCTCCACAAAGTCCAGCGGTGACACTTCGCTCCACATCCTGAAGGCCAGTCTGAAGATGTACCTCTGCTCGTCCACGGTCAGCTGACTGCTGTAGCCTTCACCCATCAGCCTCCACCTCAGCAGCGTCTTAGAAAAAGCCATGTGACCTGTTTCACTCACTTCTCTCTTCTGTCTGTTTTTGGACACCAGACCTGCGAGGTGACGTTTCCTTCGTCGGTTCGGTTCGTTTTGATGCACGTTCACGCTCATATTTTCCATTTTAGAGTCAGTGTTGGCGTCATGTGTGCCGTTTATGACATCACCAAACCCTTTAAAGTCGTCTGTGTCGTTTGTGTTGGTATCATTGGAAGCGTCGGTGGTATTAAAGTTGAATATGTCGCCTTCAGAGGAGTTGCCACCTCCTATGTTGGTCCTGACAGTTTCATTAAAGGTGTCCACAGCGGTAGAGTCGTCACTGTTCGACAGCTCCACCTCCTTGTCTGGAACTCCACACCTGGGTTTGTTCATGGCCGTCTTGGTGGCTTCGTCAAACACGCCGGTGACAGGCAGACCTGATACTCTCTGGAACTCTTCCAGGGCTGAGGTGAACTCCTGGGCTGGACCAAGGTGATTATCGTTAACGAAAACTAACGAAATGACAAAAACTAGAATTGTACAAACATTTTTGTTCACTGAATTAACCCTTTCATGCATAGTGGTCACTCCAGTGGACAGCTATTCTCCAGCTGTTCTGTTGTTTATTCATGCGTTTTGTTGTTTTAGTTCCATATCAACCAAATATAGTGGAGCTTATGCATCATCCCAAACACTGACATTCAGACCATTACTGTAACTGTGCTGTTCTTGATAAACCTGATCTGCACTAACATGTTTGAGTGTAAATCAATTGCCAATTGTAATTAGACTGTAATTAACAGTTTTCTGGAACAAAAAGTTTTTTTTTTTTTTTGTTTTTGTTTTTGCATTTCCACCTGAAACCCAGCAAATGCATTTTGTCCTCTGGAGGGCACAAAAGTTTGACAGTTTTACTTTAACCCTTTCATGCATGAACTATGAGAACTTTAATCAAGATTTTTTTTCCTGAGTGTTTTTATTCCTCTTTAGGCATGAAAAAAATAGTGATTGAAATTTTTGTTTTTTATGAGTCTATTTTTCATGGCGTTACAAAAATGTCCACTCAGCTGGACACCATGTGTTTAACCCTTTCATGCAATTATGAAAACCTTAGTCACGATATTTTTCCTGAGTGTTTTTATTCCTCTTTAGGCATGAAAAAAAAAACAAAAAAAACAAAACAATGCGATTGAGTTTTTTTGTTTTGTTTTGTTTTTTTTAAAGTAGTTACAAAACTGTCCACTCAGCCGGACCCCATGCATTTAACTTTTGAAGCAAAGAAACATGTATTTAAAACCTAATATCAGAATGTGAAATGGAAAACTATGCAATAAAAACATTTTTAATGCTGCTAATCAGATGTTTTCCCACATTTTAACACACTCTAATGCTAGTTATTATTCACTTCATGGAGATAATATGCACAAAAAAAAAAAAAAAAATGTTTTGTTTGTTGATTTACACTATAACATGTTAGTGCAGATCAGGTTGATCAAGAACAGCAGTTACAGTAACAGTATAAAATGCACTGTATGGGATGATGCACGTGTCCACTGTGTTGACTATTATGCAACTAAAACAATAAAATGCATGAATATACAAGAGAACAGCTGTAGAATAGCTGTCCACTGGAGTGACCACTATGCACGAAAGGGTTAATTTTTGAAGCAAAAACAATACATGCATTTACTGTCATACTGTGTGAAAACGATGAAATAAATGTTTTTTTTAATGTTGCTAATCTGATGTTTTCTCACGTTTTAACATACTATAATAGTAGTTATTACTCACTCAAATAATATGCAGAAAACAACAACACAACTTAAAAAAAACAAACAAAAACTGTTAATTACAGTCTAATAACAATTAGCAATTGATTTACACTCAAATATGTTGCTGGAGGTCAGGTTTATGAAGAACAGGAATGTTACAGTCACGTAATGAATTGCAGTGTATTATGGGATGGTGCATAAGTATCCACTGTCTTGGTTGATATGCAAGTAAAACAACAAAATCCATGAATATACAAGAGAACAGCTGTAGAAGAACTGTCCACTGTAGTGACCACTGTACATGAAAGGGTTAAAGAGGCTATGCATTGCAAAGGACATTCCATTAAAAAAAAATCAATCAATAAATAAAAATAATGAATGAATAATGAATTTGAAAATGTATCTGAAAAAAATGTTGCATTATGCAGTTTCCAATCAAGACAATTTTTTAATCTAAAACAGCCAAAACTGTCCATTTCCTGGGTCTCAGGATATTATCTCCATGAAATGAGTAATAAATATTAGAGTATGAGAAAATGTGAGAAAACAGTAGCAATTTAGCAATTGGCAGCATTAAAAATGTTTATATTTCATAGTTTTCACACAGTATATCACTTTCTGATAATGAGTTTTAACCCTTTCATGCATACTGGTCACTACAGTGGACACATATTCCAGCTGTTCTATTGTTTATTCATGGGTTTAGTTGTTTTAGTTCCATATCAGCCAACACAGTGGACGCTTATGCACCATCCCATAATACACTGACATTCATACAATTATTGTAGCTTTGCTGCTCATGATAAACCTGATCTGCAGTAATATGTTTTAGTGTAAATCAATTGCTAATTGTTATTAGACTGTAATTAACAGTTTTCTGGAACAAAAAGTTTTGTTTTTTTTTGTTTTTGCATTTCCACCTGAAACCCAGCAAATGCATTTTGTCCTCTGTAGGGCACAAAAGTTTGACAGTTTTACTTTAACCCTTTCATGCATGAACTATGAGAACTTTAATCAAGATTTTTTTTCCTGAGTGAATCAGTGGCTAATTGTTATTAGGGTTTTTTTTGCATATCCTCTTGGGACCCAGCAATGCATTTTGTCCTCTATAGGGGACAAAAGTTTGACAGTTTTACTTTAAAAATGCTATGCATTACAAAGGCCATTCCATTAAAAAAAAAAAAAATCAATCAATAAATAAAAATTATTTTAAAAATGTATCTGAAAAAACTGTTGCATTATGCAGTTTCCAATCAAGACAATTTTTTAATATAAAACAGCCAAAACTGTCCATTTCCTGGGTCTCAGGATTTTATCTCCATGAAATGAGTAATAACTAATATTAGAGTATGAGAAAATGTGAGAAAACGTTAGCGATTTAGCAATTAGCAGCATTAAAAAATGTTTTTATTTCATAGTTTTCACACAGTATATCACTTTCTGATGACGAGTTTTAAATACATGTTTCTTTGCTTCAAAAATTAAACACATGTTGTCCAGTTGAGTGGACATTTTGTCACTCCGTGAAACATAGGTTCATAAAAATAAATAAATAAATAAATAAATAATTTGCATTGTTTTTTTCATGCCTAAAGAGGAATATAAAAAACTCAAGAAAAAATAATGACTAAGGTTCTGATAACTCATGCATGAAAGGGTTAAATACATGTTTCTTTGCTTCAAAAATTAAATGCATGGTGTCCAGTTGAATGGGCATTTTTGTAACCCCATGAAAAATAGGTTTATAAAAAAAAAAAAAATTTCAAATGCATTGTTTTCTTCATGCCTAAAGAGGAATAAAAACACTCAAGAAAAAAATACTGACTCAGGTTCTCATAATTCATGCATGAAAGGGTTAAATAAAAACTATAATTAAAAGAAAAAACGACAACTAACTGAAACTGTATTGTGTGTTTACAAAACTAACTAAAACGTATAAAAATTCTGGATAAAATTCCCTTCGTTTTCGTCTTTGTCGATGTCGAATTGATATAAAATCGATTTATTTCCCTCAAGCAATTTTCGCTGCTGGTACCATATGATATTTAACGGTCCGTCACTTCTTGTCACTTGTCGTTTAGTCGTCTTCTGGTCCCCACTCTACCTGGAAACATGGAAGCTAAAGCTGGGAGAAAGCAGCAGAGTCCTGTCTGGGATTTATGTGAATTCGACGACGAAGAAGAGAAAAGATATAAAGAAACTAAAACTAAGCATTTAGAAAAGAACGAAAACTAATAAAAACTAAAAACGAATTAAAACGAACTGAATTAGAGAAAAAAAAAAGTCAAAACTAAATAAAACTAAACTATAACGAAAAATCCAAAACCGTTAGAACCTTGGGCTGGAGTTGGACCGACGTCTTGAGCTGTAACTCTTGGATTTTGCGACGATGCTCCTTCCTGGATCCGAACGTCTACATCATCCAAGTAGTCATCAGTAAAAGGAGAGTCTGCGTCATCTGCATCGTGGAACTGGATTTCCTCCCAGTTCACCGGCTTCATGAAACCATATCTGGAGAGAAACAACTGTAACATGACATGAGGCGTTAGTGATGTTTGGGTGTTCAAGTCACGGTAGTTCAGGGGTCGTTTAGGCTACGGTCAGACTGCAGGTAAATGTGGCCCAAATCCGATGTTTTTTGCCTATATGTGACCTGTATGTAGGGATGGGAATCGATAAGAATTTAACGATTCTGATTCCATTATCGATTCTCATTAGGTGAGGGAATCAAAGAGTACAAACGGGTGTGTTTGTGTAACAGAGTTAAGGTATATAGTGTAGGATTCCACTTGCCATTGCTGACTTTTGTTGTGCTAATTCCAATTTTATTTTGGGGACATGAACCCCACACCCCTTCAAACTGGGGTCGTGCACCCCAGGAGATAGCAGCAGTTTTGTCGTTCTTTCCTGGTGAGTGCACGCATGTTGGTCCTGTCTTTATTTTACTTTTTTTTTGTTTTCTTTATGTCATATTTGGGTGGGTGTTGTGTACCGTTGTGTTGGTGTCATGATTGGCTTTCGGTTGAGTATGTTGTTGTTGTTTTTTTAATTGCAATGTTCTTTGTGTGTGTTCGTGGAGTTAGCTAACTGTGATTTTTATTTTATTTTTTTTTTTTTTTTTTTTTAGCCCAAGACGGACTGCGGGTTTTTCATTTGACGTATGTTTTTTTTTTTTGTATGTGTGCCAGATATGTATTTTGTTTGCTTTGTATTTACAATGTTGGTTAAAAAAATATATATATAGCAGCAGTTTTGTCGTTCTTTCCTGCCCAAGACGGACTGCGGGTTTTTCATTTGACGTATGGTTGTTTTTTTTGTATGTGTGCCAGATATGTATTTTGTTTGCTTTGTTTTTACAATGTTGGTTAAAAAAAAAAAAAAATAGCAGCAGTTTTGTCGTTCTTTCCTGCCCAAGACGGACTGTGGGTTTTTCATTTGACGTATGGTTTTTTTTTTGTATGTGTGCCAGAATAAACTGGTGAACAAGGGAAAAAAAAGGATTGTGTGGAAAGACCTCTTTGGCAACGCATGTGTACAGCCGCTACATTTGCATTAACTGTCTTTTATATTTTCATCTTTGCACAGAAAATACAACATATACAGTATGTACAAATAATAATAATAATAATAACAGATGATGCCGACCCAGTTTGGGGGCGGGGCGTACAGTGAAAGTGAAACTAAGGATGCTTTACGAATTCCTCTATTGCCTCATTTCTACTACGTGGAACCGGTTCGACTCTGCCCGTCTCCCGTTGTCGTGCACCTCATTGCCTTTCCCCTACCTTCAGAAACTTGTATTTGAGGGGGTACAACATTTGTTGCCTGCACCGGAACCAGAACTGGGCCCGGATGATGGCCTGGTGTTCACTCTGCCGCTAGATTAACAAGCGCTGCTAAGTAGAGAATCAAATGAATCCCATGCTGTGGACAAATGTTTGAACAGATTGGAGGGATTCCACCATTTTGAAGAAATGGAAGCTTTGACAGTGTTCCAGTGGACCTGGTGTCGTCTTTTTAGACCGTTTCTGCCTCAACGCCATGTTGGCTACGTTCTCACCAAAACAATGCAGCGTATGCGTGATGTCATCGCGCATGTGCAACGAAGGTGGAATTGATAAGCAGAATCGTTAAGCAGGCAAGCAAACAATTCCAAGGAATCGAGCTACCGGGATACGGTTCTCGATTCCCATCCCTACCTGTATCCGATCTGTTAACCTTCCTCTTATGTTAGGGTCGGCACCAACCCATTTTAGGTTTTAAATGCATAAAAGAACCACATAAAGTTTGTTTATTGCATCTAAGCTTTTTGACTTTGTCAGGAACCTCGTTTCAACAAAATAATACAAAACATTTTTTTCTTCACTAAATTATGAAATACTCTGGTTGAAATTATGACCTTTATGTTGTTAGGGTCGGTTTCAACCCCGTTATAGAAAAATGAGTTTATAAACCAATAATGAGAGCGAAAACTGAAATCATAAGTGCACTGTCAGCCAACACACTGACAGCCAACTCCTCTCCCAATCATGTAAGCTTTTAGGGATTCTCATTTTGACTCGTTATCCAGTATACCTGCACAAAAACAAAAAAAGCAAAGACGGGCATGTCCACTCGTGTGACGTCAATTCCGTATAGAGTTGGTGACTTGCAGAGTGCACATCAAGGGGTATACTGACAAAAAAAAAGGCCAAGATGCTCACACTAAAAATATTAAAACCAATATTTTCATGGATAAGGAAACCTAACAAGGTAGCCAAGAGATAAGAAACAAATTGGATGATCGATCTTTGTATTTTGTGTATTTTACAGCTGATTTAAGACATGGGTCAAAACCGACCCGTTGACATAAGAGATGGTAACAGAAAGCTAACACAAGAGGAAGGTTAAAGCAGTGTTTTTCAACCTTGGGGTCGCTTGAAATTTATAGTAATTGATAAAAATTAAAAAAAAAAAAACAAAAACAAAAAAAACTTACTAATAAAAATATATGCGGAGTTGACAGAGACAATCCCAATCCATAACAGACATGACAAACTGAAGCTGAAACTGCAGCACTGTGGTTCTGTTTATCTGTCACATGTTCATGGTGGTCAGTTTCAGATGCTGCAGCTCTTTCATAATTCATAGTTTGAGTTCTTGTTTGTTCAGTATTAATTGTCAGCCTTGTAAATATAAGCTGGACTGACTGTACATATCCTGACCAAGGAAACTCAAATTCTCACTTTGTGCAGTAATCTACACCTGGATTTACTGCCTCTGTCCATAATAAGATACATTATATAGACTAAATGTCATCTAAAATTAACGTTTATTTGCAACATAGCATAGCAAACTATTACATGATCAAAAACAAATTAATTTTAGCAAAAAAAAAAAAGTCTCGGTTTCGAATGTCTGGGGTCGCCAGAAATTTGTGATGTTAAAAAGGTTGGAACTACAGTGATAAAGACAGTTTGAACAGCACAAATTCGACCCAGGCCACTTTCATATGTGGTCCTAAATCTGATACACATCTAATATTTTGCAATGTGACTTCATTTTGAACTGCCAGGTCGCATTTATCCGACATTTACGTCACTGAAATGCGACAAATGTCACAATTCTGTGTCCCAGGAGGAGGAGCGACGGGGAAAAATTTATTTCCGTAAACAGTGCGTACCTGCGTGGTCACGTATTATATCAGGACCACTTTTACAAATGCGGGTCACTTCAGGGTCGCATTCAGTTCAGACTCAAAACTAACAGAAGTCCCATTTAATGTGTAATATGAGCAAGCATACAAAAAAAAACAAAAACAAAAAAAAAACACATCGGATTTCACCAAAAAATCTGAATTGTGCATTAAGACCTGCTGTCTGAATGAAGCCATACAACACAATATGATCTCAAGTGGATTGGACCGGTAAAATAATAACATATTAACTTATAAATAATGACTACTCCAAATTTTTCGCTTCGTTTTAGTGGAAAAAAAAAAAAAAAAAGGTATGAATAACTTAACTTATAAATTTTGGAAATATTTACTATCCTTTCACAAAAAATGTGAATAACCCGAAAGGAATTAAATTTCTTAAGAAAAATAAGTGAATATTAACAATACTAGTATAACATTAAGTAGTAGAAGTACAAGCAGTAAGGTGAGAAGTATTTGTAGTTGAAGTACAACATTAACTAAGACAAACCTGAAAAGAATGAAATTTCTCAAGAAAAATAAGGGAATATTAACAGTATTATGTCTCAGGTAATCATTTATACACATGCATTATGGATCAAATCTACAAAGGCACAAAACTTTTGGAAACATTTACTCAAGTAAATGTAAACGTATTCTGAATTTTTATGTTTTTAAGTTATTCATATGTTCTGGGGGGGGTTTTGTACGAAAAACAAAGCGAAAAATTTGCAGTAGTCATTGTTTATAAGTTATTTTGTTACATTATGCCTATAAATAACGACAACTTCAAATTTCCTTCTTGGTTTATATGTGAAAAAATATTACCTTATCAAAATATTTACTATCCTTTAACAATAAAAAGTGAAAAACTTGAACAAATATTAATATTCACTTATTTTTCTTAAGAAATGTCATTCTTTTTATGTTATTTTTTCACATTAAACAAATAACAACATTTTAAGTTGTCATTATTGACAGGCATAATGGAACATAACAACTTAGAAATAATGACAACTCCAATTTTTTCGCTTCATTTTAGTGCAAAAAAATACAAATAAATAACTTAACATCTAAACTTTGAAAATATTTACATTTACAAACTATTCTTTCACAAAAAATATGAATAAACTGAAAAGAATGACATTTTTTAGAAAAATTAGTCAGTATTAACATTAATATTTGTTCGTTACTCACATTTGATTGTTAAAGAATAGTTTGTAAATGTGAATATTTTCATAACGTAACATTAAACCAAGAAGAAAATTTGAAGTTGACATTATTTATAGGCATAATGTACCATAATAACTTATAAATAACAGCTACTCCAAATTTTTCACTTCATTTTAGGGCAAAAACTACATATGAACAACTTAACTTCTACATTTGGAAAATATTTACATTTACAAACTATCCTTTCACAAAAAAATGTGAATAAACTGAAAAGAATGTTTTTTTAGAAAAATGAGTCAGTATTAACATTAATATTTGTTTGTTATTCACATTTTATTGTTAAAGGATAGTTCATAAATGTGAATATTTTCATAACGTAACATTAAACCAAGAAAAAAATTTAAAGTTGACATTATTTATAGGCATAATGTACCATAATAACATAAACAATGACTACACCAATTTTTTTGCTTCATTTTAGTGCAAAAAATACAAATGAATAACTTAATAACTTCTAAATTCTGAAAATATTTACATTTACAAACTATCCTTTCACAAAAAAACAAATAGAAAAAATGAATTATTTTAGAAAAATGAGTCAGTATTAACATTAATATTTTTTCATTATTCACATTTAATTGTTAAAGGATAGTTTGTAAATGTGAATATTTTCAGAACGTAACATTAAATCATGAAGAAAATTTGAAGTTGACACTATTTATAGGCATAATGTAACATAACTTATAAATAACGCTTCATTTTACTTAACTTAATAACTTTGACATTTGGAAAATATTTACATTTACAAACTATCCTTTCACAAAAAAATGTGAATAAACTGAAAAGAATGAATTTTTTTTTTTAGAAAAATTAGTCAGTATTAACATTAATATTTGTTCGTCATTCTCATTTCATCGTTAAAGGATAGTTTGTAAATATGAATATTTTCATAACGTAACATTAAACCAAGAAGAAAATTTGAAGTTGATATTATTTACAGGCATAATGTAACATAACTTATAAATAATGACGACTCCTAATTTTTTGCTTCATTTTAGTGCAAAAAAAGCATATGAATAACTTCAAAACTTAAAAATTCTGAAAATATTTACATTTACTTAAACAAATTTTACCAAAGTACCAAAATATTTACATTCACAAACTATCCTTTCACAAAAAACATGAATAAAAATGAACAATCTGAAATTTCTAAAGACAATTAAGTGCAATTTTAACAATATTCTGCCTCATCTTCTCATTTACACATATGCATTATAACTTACAGATCACAGTGGATCTACAAATACATGAAACTTTCAATAACAGGCAGAAAATTGTTAAAATTTTGAACTTGACTTTATATTTTCTGTGTAAAAATTCATCCCACTGGCCGGATTGGACCCTTAGGGGGGCCTGTTTTGGCCCACGGGCCTTATGTTTGACCCCCGTCTGGTCTAATGGAAACTACAAAGACCCCATTTTTCATTGACGTGTTATTTTCCACAGCGTCAAGCTTCAGTAAAGGTCTGTGAGTAAATACAAAAAACAAAACTTTAAGAATTCTCACATAGTTCCTGTTGTGCGTGAAGTTACGAATCCTCTTCAAACTAATGGAAACAAAATGTTCAAATGTGCACAAGTCTTCAGGTTTGGTGGTTCAGTAAAGGTCTGATGGTGACACCAGGCAGGTCCTTCAGGTTCTGTTCATCAGGTGAGTGGATGCACCTGCGGTTCAACCACACCTGAGGGTCATTGGGCTGAGTGGGCGGGGCTAAAGAGGCTGACACTGCTCAGTCGTAACAGAAAAATAAATAAAAAATAATTTAATTACACACACCTCAGTGAGCAGTGTTGAAGAAACTACAGTAAATTCCCAGGAAATACTTTTTATTCTGAAGCTTCTATCGCCCTCAAGTTTAAAAAGTTTGATTAGAAAATTCCTTGACGCACACACTAGCTAATGCTGCCTTCAGGCGCTGTCGGGAAGATGACGCTTTGCCCTTGTGAGTTACTAGTGCGTTGTGTTCAAGTGCTTCTGTTGTCGTAGTGAAATCAGACTTCTTACAGGTTTCTACAAGTTAAATTTAAGACTACTTTGAACTGAATTTAATGCCTATTTCACAGATATACCAGCAAAAATTTGTGACTCCTAGAATTTAGGAAAATGTATTTATTTACTTCAACGCCTTTATTCGCACTGTTACGAGTAATTCTCACCGGGAGCTTAAATTACTGATAATCGGTTCCTAATTTCAATATAAATTGGAACTAGTGGAAGTAAGTAGATGAACGTTACTTTCTTTACAGTTTGGATATTTCCCAGACACATTGAAAGCAACATAATTTAAGACCTCCCCTATCGAATTGAATACCTTTTAAAGACTTTTTAAGGCAGTAAATGCTAATTTGTTAGGCTAATTTTTTTTCATTTCATTTATTTCGTTCATGGATGTGCATTTCATCAGCAGACATTCAATATCACTGGTCAACAACAAATTTATTGTTCAAGTTTTTTGAGCTGATTTAGGATCATTTTGGTGTGCTGAATCCAAAAATCACATTAATTTTGCTCAATCAGGTCAACTTTCTGAACTATGCTACATATTGGCTTTTGAACATTTTTGCTTACATTTATGGGCATTTTCACATCATATGATACAAAATTCTTTCATATTTCTTGCAATAAATGAGTTCTGAAGATTTTACTTTTGCCAATTTATGATTCATGGTTTTTTTTAATATTACAGGTGAATGAAATGGCTTCGACTAGAAGATCTTGCAAAAATAAGCCTGACGTATTCTGCTACATCTGCGCTGAATACACCATTGTACCTAACAGGAATCCTGTTAGAAAATGATTTTTTTTCTCTTAAAACCTATTTTGGGTGAGAACTATATAAAAAATCAACTGATAACGTCACAAAAATGTCATCAATTTTGTGAGAAGATCAAATTTTTCAAAATCAAATTAGCAAAAAAAAAAACCTGACCTGATTATGAAAAACAGATGTCATTTTTGGATTTAGCGGTGCAAAATGGTCCGAATTCAGTTGAAAAAACCTAGAAAACTTGCAAAAAACATTTTCTTGTAACCCAGTGTAATCGGTTCCTATTTTCAATATAAATTGGAACAAGCAGAACTAAGTAGATGAACGTTACTTTCTTTACAGTTTGGATATTTCCCAGGCACATTGAAAGCAACATAATTTAAGACCTTCCCTATCAAACTGAATACCTTTTAAAGACTTTTTAAGGCAGTAAATGCTAATTTGTTAGGCAATTTTTTTTTCATTTCATTTATTTCATTCATGGATGTGCATTTCATCAGCAGACATTCCATAACACTGGGTTACAAAAAAATGTTTTTTGCAAGTTGTCTAGGTTTTTTCAACTGAATTAGGACCATTTTGCACCGCTAAATCCAAAAATGACATCTGTTTTTCTCAATCAGGTCAGGTTTTTTTGCTAATTTGATTTGGAAAAAATTGATCTTCTCACAAAATATAATAATTAATACCAAAATAAGATTGGTAAGCACACTTTATGAAACTTGTGACTTGATTCCTGTTAGGTACAATGGTGTATTCAGCGCAGATGTAGCAGAATACGTCAGGCTTATTTTTGCAACATCTTCTAGTCAAAGCCATTTCATTCACCTGTAATATTAAAAAAAACATTAATCATAAATTGGCAAAAGTAAAATCTGCAGAACTCGTTTATTGCAAGAAATATGACAGAATTTTGTATCATATGATGTGAAAATGCTCATAAATGTAAGCAAAAATGTTCAAAAGCCAATATGTAGCATAGTTCAGAAAGTTGACCTGATTGAGCAAAATTAATGTGATTTTTGGATTCAGCACACCAAAATTATCCGAAATCAGCTCAAAAAACTTGAACAATAAATTTGTTGTTGACCAGTGTAAACGGTTCCTAACTTCAATATAAATTGGAACTAGTGGAACTAAGTAGATGAACGTTACTTTCTTTACAGTTTGGATATTTCCCAGACACATTGAAAGCAACATAATTTAAGACCTCCCCTATCGAATTGAATACCTTTTAAAGACTTTTTAAGGCAGTAAATGCTAATTTGTTAGGCAAATTTTTTTTCATTTCATTTATTTCGTTCATGGTTGTGCATTTCATCAGCAGACATTCCATAATCATCAGGTGAACAAACATATACACACCCATGCTCAAAAACGGAGCAGGATGAAGAAAATCTTATATTTCCTGCCCCCTTCTAAATAATAATAGCCTTAATGGTTAGCGATACACAACTAGCGCTAAAATCGTACTGTATAAAGTCAGACAAACCAAACAAAATAGATCCAAAGATAATACAAAATGAATACAAAACCAAGTGCAAAACTACATGTTCATGTTCAATTCAGGACTTTTAAGACTTTTTAAGACCCCAGGAAATTAGAAATGGCCAACACAAAATTTATTTTTTTTCAAAATATTAGAAACTTCAGGCAACCCCAGACATTCAAAATGGAGACTTTTTTTTGGCTTAATTTGTTTTTGATCGTGTAATAGTTTGCTATAATATGTTGCAAATAAATGTTAATTTTAGGCAACATTTTAGGCTATATAATGTAAATTTTTATTAGTAAGTTTTCAGGGTTTTTTTTTTTTTTTTTTTTTTACAAATTATCAGAAATTTCAGGCGACCCCAGACATTCAAAACTGAGACATTTTTTAAAATAAAATTAATGTTTTTGATCGTGTAATAGTTTGCTATAATATGTTCCAAATCAATGTTAATTTTAGGAAACATTTAGACTATATAATGTAAATTTTTATTTGTAAGTTTTCATTTTTTTTTAAATAAATTATTTGAAATTTCAGGCGACCCCAGACATTCAAAATGGAGACTTTTTTTTTTGGCTAAAATTATTTTGTTTTTGATCGTGTAATAGTTTGCTATACTATGTTGCAAATAAACATTAATTTTAGACAACATTTAGACTATATAATGTAAATTTTTATTAGTAATTTTTTTTTTTTTTATTTCACAAATTATTAGAAATTTCAGGTGACCCCAGACATTCCAAATGGAGACTTTTTTTTGTTGTTGCTAAAACTAATTTGTTTTCGATCGTGTAATAGTTTGCTATATGTTGCAAATAAATGTTAATTTTAGGCAACATTTAGGCTATCTAATGTAAATTTTTATTCGAAAGTTTTCATTCTTTTTTTTTTTTTTTTTTTTTAAACTATTAGAAATTTCAGGCGACCCCAGACATTCAAAACGGAGACATTTTGTTTGATAAAATTAATTTGTTTTTGATCGTGTAATAGTTGGCTATACTATGTTGCAAATAAACGGTAATTTTAGACAACATTTAGACTATATATTGTAAATTTTTATTACTAAATTTTAAAATTTTTTTTTTAAAATATTAGAAATTTCAGGCGACCCCAGACATTCAAAACAGAGACATTTTTTTTTATAAAGTTAATTTGTTTTTGATCGTGTAATAATTTGCTAAAATATGTTGCAATTAAATGTTAATTTTAGGCAACATTTTAGGCTATATAATGTAAATTTTTATTAGTAAGTTTTCAGGGTTTTTTTTTTATAGAAATTATCAGAAATTTCAGGCAACCCCAGACATTCAAAACGCAGACATTTTATTTGCTAAAATTAATTTGTTTTTGATTGTGTAATAGTTTGCTATACTATGTTGCAAATAAACGTTAATTTTAGACAACATTTAGACTATATAATGTAAATTTTTATTAGTAATTTATTATTTTTTTAAATAAAATATTAGACATTTCAGGCGACCCCAGACATTCAAAACAGAGACATTTTGTTTGATAAAATTAATTTGTTTTTGATCGTGTAATAGTTTGCTATAATATGTTGCAAATAAACGGTAATTTTAGACAACATTTAGACTATATAATGTAAATTTCTATTACTAAATTTTAAATTTTTTTTTCATAAAATATTAGAAATTTCAGGCAACCCCAGACATTCAAAACAGAGACTTTTTTTTTTTAAATAAAATTAATTTGTTTTTGATCGTGTAATAGTTTGCAATAATATGTTGCAAATCAATGTTAATTTTAGGAAACATTTAGGCTATATAATGTAAATTTTTATTAGTAAGTTTTAATTTTTTAGCAATTACTAGAAATTTAGGGGACCCCACATTTGAAAAACACTGCTCTAACAGTATCTATAATGTACTGGTTCATTTTATTTCTTTTGACGTTGCATCTCACAGATATTTTTTCCAGTGTGCATTTACCTCTGCTGTGAATTTGTCCGTTATGAGCTCCGCTTGGTGAGAACTACCACTCTGCACGTCCGAATGATCCCGTTTATGGAACAGTTTCTCTGCATCAGCTGAGCCAACGCTCGTCCACAAAAGCACAACGTTCAGCTGGATAAAAGTCAGCATCGTGGCGTCGGTTTGGTCCTGAGGTTTTATACAAGTTCAATGACTGAAAAGTAGAAGCCACGGTGCTTTATAGGCAGAAGAGCACCCCCCCCATTCACCCACCACCCATGTAAAGGTGTGACTCAGTGGAGGTAGAACCCTCTCTACACCTGGGTGTGATAAATAAACCCCTCTGTTTTACCGTCTGCAGTGGTTGAATTTGACTGGATTGTATAGATGTGTCGTACACGCTCTGCTGCCTTCAAACGCACCGTCATTAACCTCCATAAAAAGACAATAACAGTGGATTCACCTAAACAAACACCACCTGTTTTCAACCAAAAAAAAGAAGAAAAAAAAAATCTGTTGGATAAAGTTTATTTTCCAGAACAAACTGTGCATTATATTTCCTTTACATACTTAATTTAATTCACACAACAAATACAATTACATTCACATAAAGTTTCAGTGCTTGGCTCAATGATGCAAAAACATTTTCACTGTACATTAAAGCAATAAAGCAATAAATTTAAATATTGTTTTTTGGGGCAAATCAAGTCAATCACCAAAAAAACTATTGAATAATCGTACATTTCTGCAACCCACAGAGATGGAAATTCTAATCTTAATTATTTATTTTTGTAGGTTTGCCTTTTTTTTTAACAGATTTTGTTCTTTTTCTCTTGATGTTTTTTTCATGTTTCACACTGTATATTTTCAACCTGTCTTCCCTGCACTGGATTTTTGTCTAAAAAAATAAATGACAGTGGATGGAGATACTTGTCTTATGTTCAGTTCATGATATATATTTTGCTGAAAAAGTCACTTTTTCTTCAGTTTTCTCTGTTCTGATACAATAACCTTTGAATTAACTCAAGTTTTTATAAACATCTACATGATCAGTGAATGAAATCCAAGAAAATACTTGATTTTTTATTGGAAAAAAAAAAAAAAGAAGAAGCAAAATTCAGAGGATAATGTTATGATAAATGACTTAGGTACGGTTAAAAGTAAAGGAAAAACTGAAATATTAACCCTTTCATGCATGAATTATGAGAACCTTAGTTGAGGGTTTTTGTTTTGTTTTATTTTTTGGCTGTTTTTATTCCTCCTTAGACATGAAAAAAACAATGAGATTGAGGTTTTTTTTGTCTTGTTTTACATAGATGTACAAAAATGTCCACTCGGCTACACCATGAATTTTATTCTTGAAGCAAAGAAACATGTATTTAAAACCCAATATCATAAAGTGATATGAAAACAGTGAAATGAAACCATGTTTAATGCAGCTAATCTGATGTTTTCTCACATTTTAACATATTCTAATACAAGTTATTACTCACTTCATGGAGATAATATGCAAAAAAATAAATATTAACAATTGATTTCCACTCAAGAACCAACCAAGAACAGCAAAGTTACAATAATGGTATGAATTGCAGTTTATGAGATGATGCATAAGTGTCCACTGTGTTGGCTGATATGGAACTAAAACAACTAAACCCATGAATATACAAGAGTAAAGCTGTAGAGTAACTGTCCACTGGAGTGACCACTATGCATGAAAGGGTTAATAATAAGTGAATGAATGATAATTTAATAATTTACTTTGAGTTTTTATGAATATCTACAATTCTATAGGGTCAGTACATTCAATAATAAATAAATAGTGATAAATTACTTTGGAAAGGTTGGATACAGAGACAAATTAATTTTGAAGTTTCCACATTTAGAGGGTTTCTGCAGGTATCAGTAAATCTAATTTAATGCTTTTTAATGCCCTTTTTAATGCCACTTTTAACAAATGTAATGCCCATGTCCAGCTGCAGACACAGTTTTATATATAGTTTAATGACTTTTAGGTCTTTAAGGGTAAAGACATGAGAAGCTACATACTCATTGCATCAGTTCTGG
This sequence comes from Sphaeramia orbicularis, assembly GCF_902148855.1. Lineage (NCBI taxonomy): Eukaryota > Metazoa > Chordata > Actinopteri > Kurtiformes > Apogonidae > Sphaeramia > Sphaeramia orbicularis. The sequence goes on along the minus strand of NC_043975.1, from coordinate 7,426,842 downwards.
TTAGAAACGGGTTGTGGCTGAAACATATTAATCACTGCAGTAATTATTGAATCGAAGGATCCGAACTTTTGGCTTAATTAAACCCAACTGGGGACTTTTTTTTGGGTTCGACTGTAAATGAACACCCTCTTTGACAGCTGACAAGAGGCAATGTTATAAAATCTGTACATACAGTTGCGGAAAAAATTATTAGACCATCAAAAGTCATCAGAAACAATGGTTATGCAATCCAGTCCTAACTCCTGTGTGTATCATGTGACTAAAACAGACAGAAAAGAAAACATGGAATGTCTAAAAGCACTGTTTTTGTCAGTACAATGCCATAGATACTGATGTAAGAACTGAAGTGATTTGTTATTATCAAGAAAACATGGAAAATGGATAGATATCAGCTCTGAAATTAACCCTTTCATGCATGAATTATGAGAACCTTAGGCAAGATTTTTTTTCTAGAGTGTTTTTGTTTGCGATTATGCGATCAATTTTTTTTTTCATGGAGTTACAAAAATGCCCATGCATTTAATTTTTGAAGTAAACCCAATATTAGAAAGTACAGAAGAGGATTAAAGCCACTGGAAAAAAATAAAATAAAATAAGGTCCAATATATATTTCTTATTATTATTATAATGAGAAAAAAGTCAGAATTCTGAGGAAAAAAAGGCAGAATTCTGAGGAAAAAAAGGCAGAATTCTGAGTTTAAAGGCAGAATTCTGAGAAAAAAATTCAAAATTCTGAGGAAAAAAAGGCAGAATTCTGAGTTTAGAGGCAGAATTCTGAGAAAAAAATTCAGAATTCTGAGATTAAAGTCAGAATTCTAACGAAAAAAAGGCAGAATTCTGAGGAAAAAAAGGCAGAATTCTGAGTTTAAAGGCAGAATTCTGAGTTTAAAGGCAGAAGTCTGAGGAAAAAAAGGCAGAATTCTGAGTTTAAAGGCAGAATTCTGAGGAAAAAATTCAGAATTCTGAGGAAAAAATTCAGAATTCTGAGGAAAAAATTCAGAATTCTGAGGAAAAAAAGGCAGAATTCTGAGGAAAAAAGGCAGAATTCTGAGTTTAAAGGCAGAATTCTGAGATTAAAGGCAGAATTCTGAGTTTAAAGGCAGAATTCTGAGTTTAAAGGCAGAATTCTGAGTTTAAAGGCAGAATTCTGAGATTAAAGGCAGAATTCTGAGTTTAAAGGCAGAGCTCTGAGAAAAAAATTCAGAATTCTGAGATTAAAGTCCAGTGGCCCTAATCCTGTTCTTTAAGAAAGTAATATGAAAACAATGAAATAGAAACACTTTCAATGCTGCAAATCTGATGTTTTCTCACATTTTAACATACTCTAACACTAGTTATTACTCAGTTCATGGAGATAATGTGCAAAAAAACCCTTTGTGTCTAACAAAAAAAACCAAGTGGTTTACACTCAAGCATGTTAGTGCAGATCAGGTTTATCAAAAAGGGTAAAGTTACAGTTATGGTATGAATGTCAGTGTATTATGGGATAATGCATGAGCGTCCACTGTGTTGGCTGATATGGAACTAAAACAACAAATCCCATGAATATAGAAGAGAACGGCTTCGAACAGCTGTCCACTGTAGTGACCACTATGCATGAAAGGGTTAAACTACTGTGAGCTATTTTTGTTGTTATCATTATATTTGTCCAAACACATGTACCTTTAGTTGGACCAGGCATTAAAATGAACAAGAAATTGGAGAAAACAAGGGGTGGTCTAATAGTTTTTTCCGCGACTGTACAACCTCATACACAGATGAGCGGACAGCATCATTACACACAACACACTTCTTCAACAGCTTCCTTCCCTGCCACAGTGAGGCTCTTGGCCAGTGCTAAATAATTTTGGGCACAGTGCAATATATTGCACAGGTGTCAAACATGCGGCCCGGGGGCCAAAACTGGCCCTCCAAAGGTTCCAATCCGGCCCACAGCAAGATTTTATGGAGAGCAAAAATGACACTGAAGATATTAACAAAGGTGTTGGACTGGTTTTAGCCCAATGTGATCTGAAGTCAAATAATAGTCTAATAACCTTTACAATAAAATGTGAACAACCTGAAAATAAGTACAATTTTAACAATATTCTGTCTGTTACTAAATGTTTTGTGGATTCGTAGATCCGATTTGTAAGTTGTGTTAATAAGTTGACACATAATATTGTAGACATTCTTATTTTAGTTCCACATTCCAAACTTCAAAATTTCAACTATATTATGTTTGTGTAACATTGTGTCATGCACATGTACAAGTGATAAGTTGAGGCATAATACTGATAAAATTTAGCTTATTTTTCTTAAGAAATTACATTTTTTCCTGGTTATCCACATCTTTTTGGTGAAAAGATAGTTTGTAAATGTAAATATTTTCATAATTTAATATTTTTATTGCATGAAAATGAAGAGAAAAACTTGGAGTTGTCGTTATTTACAGGTTTTTATGCAATTATTTGAATGGTTTGGTCCGCTTGAGATCGAATTAGGCTGAATGTGGCCCCTGAAGTAAAATGAGTTTGACGCTCCTGATATATTGTATGTGTATATGTGCATGTGTGTATGTATATGTCACAGTAGAGATTGAAATCCAGTAGGATTCCTAATCCTACTAGGACAGACTGTAATTCTATTTGGAAGTGGGATCTGAAGATTGGAAAAATACGGCAAAAAATATAAGAATTCTGTCAGGACAATCTCGAATTCTATTAGGAGAATGTCAGATTATATCAAAATGTATGGAAAATAGACTGAATCATTTCTAAGCCAAAATTCCAGTCAATTTCAGCATAGGTAAGCATACAATTTCGCCATCACTATTCCAGCTGAATTATTTTCATATCTGTCATATCTATATCAGTGTAAGGAAAAACCTTTGTAGTATTACTTGTTTGAAATTTTGAAGTTAGCTGTAGACTAACGTTAGTGTCACTATTGTGTAGTATGTAGCACATTTAAGTATTAGAAAAATTACTGACAAAACCTCTGTAGTATTACTTGTTTGAAATTTTGAAGTTAGCTATAGACTAAGTTCATTGTCACTATTGAGTAGTATATAGCACCTTTAAGTATTAGAAAAAAACAACTGACAAAACCTCTATAGTATTACTTGTTTGAAATTTTGAAGTTAGTACTATAGACTAAGGTTATTGTCACTTAACTAGTGAGTAGTATGCAGCACATTTAAGTCTTAGAAAAAGTCTTTGAAGCTTAGCTATAGAATATTAGATTCAAAGTCTGTGTAAATTCTGAATGAAATCATGGTTTGTAAGAATATTGTTGTTTCTATAGAATATTAGATTCAAAGTCTGTGTAAATTCTGAATAAAATCATGGTTTGTAAGAATATTGTTGTCTCTTTTACTTTTAACCCTACCATCTAGACCAGGGGGCAGCAAAATGCCAATGCCAACTTTAACATCGTACATTTTCTGAATGGCTTGGCAACAATTAGATAATAATAAAATTGTATGTTGCCATGGCAACGGGTTGTTTACAGGTACGTTTTTCAAATTCTACCGATTTCTGAATACAAATGTGTCTCATTTACATACCAATGACAGTTACAAACGGCCATTGAATAAGGTTGGACCAGATAGGACAGCTGGCATCCTGGTTACAATGTGTGTTGACCTAAGGGCCATATACTGGATCTAAGATATGAAAATAATTCAGCTGGAATGGTGATAGCGAAATCGTAGGACAGACTGAAATTCCAAAATTCCAATCTTCAGATCCCACTTCCAAATAGAATTACAATCTGTCCTAGTAGGATTGTAAATTCTCCTAGGACAGATAGGAATTCCAATCTTCAGATCCTAATTTCTTGTAGGATTTCAGTTTGTCCTAGGACAAACTACAATTACTATCTGTCCTAGTAGGATTAGAAATCCTACTGGATTTCAATCTCTACTGTGACATACATACATACATACATACATATATATATATATGTATATATATATATATATATATATGTATATATATATATATATATATATATATATATATATATATATATATATATATATATATATATATATATATATATATATATATATATGAGCTCGTTTAGACTGACTACCTCCTTGCGGTGTATTTATATATTTTATTTTATTGTCTGCTGGGTTGGTTTTTATGCACTTTTTTGTTTTTTTGTGCACTTTTATATATATTTATATTCATAGATGTACCTGTTTTTTTTTATAGAATTATGTGGGGTGTTTTTTACCTGACTATCTGAATGACCGCACAAGAATTCCTATGTGTATATGCACAAATGGCAATCTTGAATCTTTGAATCTTGAAATCTATATTCTATACTATCTGTGGTTGCAGAAATGTACAATGGCAACATTATTCTGGCAACAGGTTGTGGAAATAACACCATTTATGTGTTGAAGTTCGTGTGTTACTGCAGGGCTTTGGCGATGGCTGCTCCCAGATGTTCAGCTGTTGGCTTTTCTGCTGTAGCGCTGACACACAGACCTTCTGCTGTCATCGCATCTCGTGTAGTTGGTCCTATGGCTGCAAACTGGAAACCAAACAGCAAAGGTGAGGGTTACAGACACGGAGAGTCTGATACCAGTAACACAGTATGAACTGAGAGGAAAACACACCTTTATCTGAGTCAGCCGTTCCCTTGAAAGCTTCCGCACCACTTCAAGGCAGAACTTCACCCCTGACGGACTAAAGAAAGCTATGCTGGCAGGAACTCCCTACGGATCACAAAAAAATATATAGGACCAATGTCGGTATGTACCGGCATGTTCTATTATGAATCAATAAATTGGATTTGTGAGGTTGTCAGGTTCTGTTCTATGTTAAAGTCCTGTGGTCTGGATGCAGGAGAACAATCTACCAGTAGAAGTGGGTGGTACTTTCACTGGAGGAGAACTAACTAATTCTATAAAAGTCCACATATGACTTCTATCAGTGTTCAATAGTAACGATATATCTGTAACCATATACGTGTTATAAACCATCCAAATATGGACCATTATAAGTAAAGGCAAATTTGTAATATTTAAAAAAAAATGTAAAAATCATCAAAAATTTAAAAATCTAAATTTCTCAAAACAGTGAACAAACATGGTAGACAGTGTCCCAAGGAAGATACATAAAAACTGAAATGAAGAAGATGAAGATGAAGAAGAAGATAGTTGAAATCTAGACATTGGTGACCTTGAATTCGAACCTTCAAGGTCAAAGGTCATGGACCCAAATGAAAGTCCATATATGACTTCTATCAGTGCTCAATAGTAACTATATTGATATCTGTAACCATTTATGTGTTATAAACCATGAGAATATGGACCATTAGAAGTAAAAGCAGATTCTTAATATTTCAAAAATGGGTCAAAAATTCAAAAATTTAAATTTCTTAAAACTGCAAACAAACTATGTAGACATTATCCCAAGGAAACTACATAAAAAACTGAAATTAATCTGACTGGTTGTTTCGGAGAAGGAGATTTTGGAATTTTAGACATTAGTGATCTTGAGTTTGACCCTTCAAGGTCACTCAAGGTCAAAGGTCATGGACCCAAATGAAAGTCCATATATGACTTCTATCAGTGCTCAATAGTAACTATACTGATATCTGTAACCATTTATGTGTTATAAACCATGAGAATATGGACCATTAGAAGTAAAAGCAGATTCTTAATATTTCAAAAATGGGTCAAAAATTCAAAAATTTAAATTTCTTAAAACTGCAAACAAACTATGTAGACATTGTCCCAAGGAAACTACATAAAAAACTGAAATTAATCTGACTGGTTGTTTCGGAGAAGGAGATTTTGGAATTTTAGACATTAGTGATCTTGAGTTTGACCCTTCAAGGTCACTCAAGGTCAAAGGTCATGGACCCAAATGAAAGTCCATATATGACTTCTATCAGTGCTCAATAGTAACTATACTGATATCTGTAACCATTTATGTGTTATAAACCATGAGAATATGGACCATTAGAAGTAAAAGAAGATTCTTAATATTTCAAAAATGGGTCAAAAATTCAAAAATTTAAATTTCTCAAAACTGCGAACAAACTATGTAGACATTGTCCCAAGGAAACGACATAAAAAATGGAAATTAATCCGATTAGTTGTCGTCTCAGAGGAGAGAAGATAGTTGAAATCTAGACACTGGTGACCTTGAGTTTGACCCTTCAAGGTCACACAAGGTCAAAGGTCATGGACCCACATGAAAGTCCATATATGACTTCTTATCAGTGCTCAATAGGAACTATATTAATATCTGCAACCATTTACATGTTATAAACCATCAAAATATGGACCATTACAAGTAAAAGCAGATTCTTAATATTTCAAAAATGGGTCAAAAATTCAAAAATTTAAATTTCTCAAAACTGCGAACAAACTATGTACACATTGTCCCAAGGAAACGACATAAAAAATTGAAATGAATCCGACTAGTTGTTTTGGAGAAGGAGATTTTGGAATTTTAGACATTAGTGATCTTGAGTTTGACCCTTCAAGGTCACTCAAGGTCAAAGGTCATGGACACAAATGAAAGTCCATATATGATTTCCTATCAGTGATCATTAGTAACTATATTGATATCTGTAACTATTTACATGTTATAAACCATCAAAATATGGACCATTAAGGCACATTTGTAAGATACATAAAAACAAGGAAATGAATCCAACCAGTAATTTTGGAGAAAAAGATCATTAAAATCTAGACATTGGTGACTTTGAGTTTGACCCTTCAAGGTCACTCAAGGTCAAAGGTCATGGACCCAAATGAAAGTCCATATTTAACTTCCTATCAGTGCTTAATAGTAACTATATTGATATTTGTAACTATTTACATGTTAAAAACCATCAAAATACGGACCATTAAAGGTAAAAGCAAATTCTCAAAGGTAGGGTAGGAGATGTTTTCCTGGAACATTTTTTTACAATATTGCTTAAAATCCCCTTCACACCCCAATTGCAACCAATTAATTAAATGCTCTAACACACAAATAAAAAAATTTCCGTCACCTGTGGAATGGACAGGACTGAAAAAACACCATCCAATCATTTTAACCGGCCCATTGAAATGATTGAACAGTGATATGTCTATCAAACTCAACTGTCATTTGTCCCTCCCCCCTCTTCACGAATTGATGCTGCATAGCACTCGTGAACCCTCAGGAACAAGTATTGCGCATTCCGGTAGTCTGGAGACGTGGCTTCAGGGGGGGAGGGGATCTGAAGAAAGAGGTTTGGACTTTTGAATTGTGTATTTTCAAAATGTAGCTTGCTTGAACCGTTTTTCCAGGATCTCCTACCCCACCTTTAATATTTCAAAAATGGGTAAAAAATTCAAAAACCTAAATTTCTCAAAACTGCAAACAAACTGTGTACACATTGTCCCAAGGAAACGACATAAAAAATTTTTAATTAATCCACCTAGTTGTTTCGGAGAGGGAGATTTTGGAATTTTAGACATTAGTGATCTTGAGTTTGACCCTTCAAGGTCACTCAAGGTCAGAGGTCATGGACACAAATGCAAGTCCATATATGATTTCCTATCAGTGATCAATAGTAACTATATTGATATCTGTAACTATTTACATGTTATAAACTACCAAAATATGGACCATTAAAGGTAAAGGCAAATGTTTAATATCATCGGCTTCCTGATAAAAGTCGCATTATGTAATAAATTCCCATTATGTAATAAAAGTTCAAAATGTAATAAGAATGTCACGTCATCTTGTAATAAAGCCACATTATGTAATAAACTGACGCATTTTGTAATAAACTGTCAACGCATTATATAGTAATTTTTTTCACATTATGTTGTAAGTTATTACAATCTGAGGAATTGATTACAAAATGCACTTGACACATTTTTATTAAAAAAATTTAATAACATGGTTCATTATGTAATAACAATCCAAATTAATATCATTTCAGAGCAATTTAGAAGAAATTAGTCACAGGAGCTACAGGTAATGGAATCAGAACTTTAACCACACAGTTTAAAGATTAATTTAGCACATTACATTTTCCTGAAAATAAAAATGTGTCAAGTGCATTTTGTAATAAATTTCTCAAATTGTAATAACTTACTACATAATGCGAAAAAAATTACTACATAATGCATTGAGGTATTTTATTACAAAATGCATCAGTTTATTACATAATGCGGCTTTATTACAAGATGACGTGACATTCTTATTACATTTTAAACTTTTATTACATAATGGGAATTTATTACATAATGCAGCTGAACAAACCTGCTATGTGACTTTTGGCAAATTTTACAGGAGAAACAAAAAACTGTTTATATAACAGGAAACTGTGAAATATGGCAAAAAAAATATTCTGTTCCTTTAATGTTGGTACTTATGATGGAATGTAAACAACTTTCACAGGAGACTGAAATTTGAAGCTATAATAGGGGAGATAGCAGATTTTTATTCCCAACCAAAAATGTCACTTAGCAGGTTTTATCAGGAAGCCGACGATATTTAAAAAATTGTGTATAAAAATTCCAAAATGAAAATATCTCAAAACTGTGAACAAACTTTGTAGACATTGTCCCATGAAAGCTATATAAAAAATTGGAAATTTTCATCCGGCAGAAATTGCTAACGAAGACTAAGACTAAAATACTAACTAAAAGTAAAATACTACGCGAAAAAGGAACCTAAAAATCTTCGCGTAAAGCTGTGACATAGTGTGACTGTACCTGCTCTGTGAAGTAGTTGTTGAGATTCTTCTCCAGATCTGGATGTTCAGCTGTTTGATAGACAGTCAGCGTCTCTAGGGGCACTCCTGGAAACAAAGAAGAGAAAGATTCCCGCTGTGATAAAGGTAGAGCAATTACTGGTTTATAATTAGTGTAACCCCAAATGGGAATCTTATCACCTTGAATTTTAATCAGGAACCACAAACGCTAGTGTAAACGCTTACCGCTTTCCCTCAAAGCTGTCGGCAAGACTTCCCTTTTGATGGAGCCACAGGGGAAGAAAAGTGGAGGAATATTTGTGTCCTCTCCTATGATGAGAGTTTGGTATAAGGTCATATTACTAATCAGGCTAATATTACCTTTTCTATTAAATCCAACAGTGTCGAAACAGTGCGGGGATATAAATATCATATCGTACGTTCAATGATAACGCGGGACAGGACGTCTGCGGTGCCCGTGTCTTCACCCACAGGATTCAAACCCAGACCTCGGACTGAGAAAAGGAAATCAGAATCAGAATCGCCTTCATTCGCCAAGTATCTTCAAAAGAATACAAGGAATTTTACTCCAGTTTTTTTTAAACTATGCTATGCTCGCTCTGTACAACATAGTAAACAAGCACTAAAAAAAACAACTAAAACAGAGTTTAAATAAAGTTAAAAAAAAAAAAAAAAAAAAAATTCTGTACAAAAAAAGTGCGTAAACATTTAACTTAAGTGGTGCAATTAAAAGATGTGCAACGGAAAAAAATGTGCAAGGAGAAAGAAGAGCAGTCAACAGACACCAACAGTCAGTGGCATCAACAGAATATGCAAAGAAATGCTGATGTCACATGTTGTCATGAGCAGAAAATGCAAAACAAATTTTGTACCATAATGCAAAACATGGCAGTTCATGTCAAAGGGGCTAAATGTTGGACTTCAAATATTCCAAATGATTCAGAATTAGCATTATCATCGTTCTGTAATTTCCCAATATCCATCTATCCATCCATCCATCTATCTATCTATCTATCTATCTATCTATCTATCTATCTATCTATCTATCTATCTATCTATCTATCTATCTATCTAGTTGGTTAGGGTTCTTTCTTTCTTTCTTTCTTTGGGGTTAGGGTTCTTTCTTTCTTTCTTTCAGGGTAAGGTTCTTTCTTTCTTTCTTGCTGGTAATGATTCTTTTATTCTTTCTTTGGGGTTAGGGATCCTTCTTTCTTTCAGCTTAAGGTTCTTTCTTTTTTTCTTTCTTTTGAGTTAGGGAACTTTCTTTCTTTCAGGTTAAGGTTCTTTCTTTCTTTCTTTGGGGTTAGGGTTCTTTCTTTCTTTCTTTCTCTGGGGTTAGGGTTCTTTCTTTCTTTGGGGTTAGGGATCTTTCTTTCTTTGGGGTTAGGGATCTTTTTTTCTTTCTTTCTCTGGGGTTAGGGTTCTTTCTTTCTTTGGGGTTAGGGTTCTTTCTTTCTTTGGGGTTAGGGATCTTTCTTTCTTTGGGGTTAGGGATCTTTCTTTCTTTGGGGTTAGGGATCTTTCTTTCTTTGGGGTTAGGGATCTTTCTTTCTTTCTTTCTTTCTTTCTTTCAGGTTAAGGTTCTTTCTTTCTTTCTTTGGGATTAGGGTTCTTTCTTTCTTTTTCTCTTTCAGGTAATGATTCTTTCTTTTTTTCTTTGGGGTTAGGGATCTTTCTTTCTTTCAGGTTAAGGTTCTTTCTTTCTTTCTTTCTTGCTGGTAATGATTCTTTTATTCTTTCTTTGGGGTTAGGGATCCTTCTTTCTTTCAGCTTAAGGTTCTTTCTTTCTTTCTTTTGAGTTAGGGAACTTTCTTTCTTTCAGGTTAAGGTTCTTTGTTTCTTTCTCTGGGGTTAGGGTTCTTTCTTTCTTTCTTTCAGGTTAAGGTTCTTTCTTTCTCTGGGGTTAGGGTTCTTTCTTTCTTTCTTTCAGGTTAAGGTTCTTTCTTTCTTTGGGGTTAGGGTTCTTTCTCTGGGGTTAGGGTTCTTTCTTTCTTTCTTTCTTTCAGGTTAAGGTTCTTTGTTTCTTTCTCTGGGGTTAGGGTTCTTTCTCTGGGGTTAGGGTTCTTTCTTTCTTTCTTTCTTTCTTTCTTTCTTTCTTTCTTTCTTTCTTTCAGGTTAAGGTTCTTTCTTTCTTTGGGGTTAGGGTTCTTTCTCTGGGGTTAGGGTTCTTTCTTTCTTTCTTTCTTTCTTTCTTTCTTTCTTTCTTTCAGGTTAAGGTTCTTTCTTTCTCTGGGGTTAGGGTTCTTTCTTTCTTTCTTTCTTTCTTTCTTTCTTTCTTTCAGGTTAAGGTTCTTTCTTTCTTTGGGGTTAGGGTTCTTTCTTTTTCTCTTTCAGGTAATGATTTTTTCTTTCTTTTTTTCTTTGGGGTTAGGGATCTTTCTTTCTTTCTTTCTTTCTTTCTTTCTTTCAGGTTAAGGTTCTTTCTTTCTTTCTTTCTGGTAATGATTCTTTTATTCTTTCTTTGGGGTTAGAGTTCTGTCTTTCTTTCAGGTTAAGGTTCTTTCTTTCTTTCTTCCCACCCACAATTCCCTCTTTCTTTCTTTCTTTCTCTGTCTGTCTGTCTGTCTGTCTATTGTTCTGCTAAAGATGCCAGTATAGTGGACTGCACAGATATGAACTTTATTTAGACCAGAATGCCATGCTCTGCTGTGTAGAAAAACAGTGAAAAACAGCCCAGGAGGCTTCTACCTGCACCTGCTCAGACTCCAAAGACCAAACACATTCACAGTAAACTGTTACTTGTGCACAGCCTAAGGTAGTAGCGTCAGTTCACACATTTCCGTGAACACCAGGTGCCTGCCACACTTTGTCTTCACGCTCGACTGCATTTAAAGGAATAATGCGTAAAAAGCGGTAAGTTTAGAGAAATGTGTTTCATGAACTTACCTAATGCAGCGGTGGCCTTTCCCACCACATATATGGACTTGGTGTTCCACTTATCTTTCACAGAGCTGCCCCATTCTGAATGATAATGAGGAGAAACATCACTTTTAATCAGATCTACAGGAGAATTAGCTTCAGTCTGAGTATATATGTTTTTTTCCCAGGGATTCAGTTGCATTAACCCATAAAGATTCAAACATCAACCGACAACCAAAAGCATCTACTGATCTGTAATATTTAACACCTGTTGATCCACTAACTCTATCACCAATTGAAATAAGTGGTTCCAGGCACAACAAACCCCACCCCTCACACATATTGTAGCTTATTTTGGCATCGATCCAGCTGATGTCATCATGTCTACGCATGTGCTGATGTCAGCATATCAATTGCCTCTATATATGTGCCAAGTTTGAAGTCAATTGAAACAAAATTGATGTTTTTATAGACATGTGAAATCTTGTCCATTACAAGTAAACGGGAGAAGAAAAAATATGTAAAAAATTCATTAAAAATTTAAACTTTGACCTACTTTTCCCAAAATATACTCACATCTATTCTGGGTCACTGTCAATCTATAAACCCAATTTGGTATGAATTCAACCAATAGTTTTGCTGCTAGAGTGTTAACAAACAAAAAAAGAAACAAACCAAACCAAAAACAACACCCCTTGCCTCCCCTTCGGTGGTAATAATTGGTGTAAAATGCAGTTTGTCATCTTTTCATGGTCATCAGAAATGACCCATTTGGAAGTTCAGATGCTCCCTAGTTACCGTGGAAGCACCGTCATCTTCTACAACATTGATTCACCAGTAAAACCCATGGAGTTTGATAAATGACAGTAGATGGAAACACTTAGTTTATGTTCAGTTAATGACATATTTGAGTGACAAAGTCACTTTTTCTACAGTTTTCTCTGTTTTTCTGAAATAATAATTGTCAACTTTACCCTGAGCTTTTATGAACATCTACATGATCAATGGATTAAATATAGGAAAATACCTGATTTTCACTTAAAAATACAAAATACAGTGGATAATATTGTGATAAATGGTGACAAATCACTCAAAAAACATTGAATAGAGAGAATAAAACATTTCAGTAGTGCCACAAAAGTAGCACTGGGTCTATATGTTTAAAGGTCTAATTGTCGCCTCTCTGTACAGTCTTACCTTCCTTTCTTTCCTCTATGCACATCTTCACAGCCTCCACTGCTCTTGGACTGGTAAAAATGAGACCTCCATGTTTTTCAGGTTGGAAAATCTGAAATGGACAACATGTTTAAAAAAAACAAAGGCTGAGACAACATTGTTAGTGTGACTGAATAGGTTCGACTTTAAGAGCAGGTGTTACCTTATCTGTCAATGTGTTCAATGAGACAAATTTAAAAGACAGAACAGGAATAAGTGTGGCTTTATGTCCATGTGATGCCAGCTCCTGTAGAAAAACAAAGTCAGAGCTTAGATGCAAAGAATTACAAGTAAAATGAACCGACAGCTTCTTCCAAAACATATTTTAACCAGTGGAGGATTAATACCACGTATTTTAATCAACTACTGTACTATAGATGAATTTTAATGTAATTTAACTTCAATTAATGTACTTTCATACCTCTGTACTCTTTTCTCTACTACATTTGATTCATGCACTTTCATATGTGGTGATGAATTTAAGATTGAGAGGGTTAAGAATTTTTTTCTTCTGAAATCATTATCACTTAGTTCTCACAGATCACCAATACTACAAATACTCAAGGATTGTATAGTATATGATGCACTAATGTAGATTAAACAGTTTAGAAAGTATATCTAAATATCTATGAGCATTTGAGTCACATAAAATAAATGGATTCAATAAAATGAATCCAAAACATCATCTGCTGGAGTGAAAACATGTATTTGTTTTCTATTTCATGTCTCCAAACCAGATAAATCCAGATAATCTGACAAACAATCCAGATAAAAGATTTAGGAAGAATATCTATAACTATAAGCATCTGAGGGAAATAATATGAACACATTAATGAATGGAGCAGTAAAATGAATCCAAAACATCCTCTACTGGCATGAAAAAATGTTTTTGTTTTCTATTTCATGTCTCCAGTCCAAATAAAATTAGGGAAAAGAGTCCCTCACAGTCATATTATAGAGGGAAGAAATATACAGCATGTGAATGTAAATGCCTAAATTGAATAGTGCAATAATAATACTAATAATAAGTAATAACTATTATTCATGTTTTAATTATATTTCACTGATAACATTTTCTTAAGTGAGTTTCTGTGTGCAGAAGTTTTACTTGTGGTACAGTATTTTCATAATATAATATTTGCACTTTTAATGTTACTTATAACTGAGTGCTTCCTCCACCCTTGAATTTTTATTGAGTTCTTAAAAATTAAAATGTTAATGGATAGGGTCTGTTTACCTTAATATAAGGATCAGGTCCAGATTCTCCATCCCTAGGCTCTTTGAGAAGCAGGACCTGCATCTCGGAAAAAGGCCTTAAATCCCTGGATAATTGAATTAAAATAAGAAGAATAAAACAGAACAAACCAGAGTGGATGAGAATGTTGCTGCTAAAAGTGAAGACAAAGTCAAAAACACTAAAGGGGTGTGTGAAAGCATGAAAAGCTAAGCTACACCCTGTCAAACTGACATGTGCAAAATACTGATAACAAAGCTGTTGAGTCACGATTATTGGACTGCATCTGCAAACCAAATAAAAGGCAAAAATACCATATATATGCTCATAAAAATCCTGTGCATCTTATTAAATACAGGTAAATGTCTGCTAGTGTGTTGTTGTTTACATAAGTTAGCATCTGGAATGTGACAAATTAGCTTAGTTAGCAGTCGTACTTCTGCTCTCAATTAAACATGTTCAAAACAGCCAGCAGAAATACATCCATCGCCAGCTTTAACGTTAAAAATTAATGCAAATAATGGCAAGAAAAGACAAATTATTGTTCCCTTTTTACCTACGTTGTGTGGAGCTGACAGCTGAAGGGGTCACTGAATTACTTCCGGTAAAGAAGGGGGGGGGAAGTCGGCTAAAATTGAACAACCTTCCATAAAGCTATTCTAATTAAATATTAAATAATCAAAAACTTTAAATATATCCTTATTTATTTAATTGTGTTGCTAAGTACATGAAATGATGACGTACAAAGTGTAGTTAAGACAAAATCTAGATACTTTTGGTCCCTATTTTGGAAAATGGTTTAAATCCATGCAACTAACAGACATAAACTGCCATTGCGGCTCTGGGTGTAGCCGTAAAGTGTACGTACGGAGCCGTAATGGCGGTCGCACAGCCTCAGTTTCCTCCGTCGCTGTCTTTAGCAGATCAGTGAGTGTTGCCACGCCCACTCTCTGGACACGCGTGTTGCATGTTTGCAGTCGGCATGGCTTCGTCAGCTAAGAGGAGAGCAGTAGGTTTGGGCGAAAACCCCGAGGAAAGTGATAACAGCTCAGATGAGGACCTGGAAGATGATGACGACTCCGGAGAGGAGGACAGCGAAGCATCCGAGGAGGAGATAAACGAGGTAGAATAACGGAGAACTTCCGGTTGTGTTTATGGCCTGGCTAGTTAGCTAGCTAAAGCAGCTGTTGGCTAACAGAGGCAGCACAGTAGCATGAAGTTTACTGTTAATGTTATCATATATTAATGTATGAATACTAAATGCATTGACGTGGAAATACTGCAGTGTAAAAACTGTTATTCAAAACTTTAAGTAAAAGCACACATTACGAGCAGCAGCACCAACATGTGTTAGAAATTAAAGTATGAATGATAATAGTAATGGTAAGTAAATGTTACAGCTGCAATGTGGGAGTCATAATTGCTTTAACCCTTTCATGCGTTAATTATGAGAACCTTAATTAAGATTTTTTTCTTGACTGTTTTTATTCCTCCATAGGCATGAATAAAAAACAACAACAATGTGATCAAGTTTTTTTTTTTTTTCCATGGAGTTACAAAAATGTCCATGCATTTAATTTTGAAGTAAAGAAACGTGTTTAAAACCCAATATCAAAAATTGATTTTAAAACAATGAAATAAAATCTGATGTTTTGTCACATTTTAACATATTCTATTGCAAATTATTACTCTTTTCATGGAGATAATATGCAAAAAAAAAAAACTTTTTTCTAACAAGTAACAATTGATTTCCACTCAAACATGTAACTGCAGATCAGGTTTATCAAGAACAGCAAAGTTACAGTAATGGTATGAATTACAGTGTATGGGATGATGCATAAGCATCCACTGTGTCGGCTGATATGGAACTGAAACAACAAAACCCATGAATATACAAGAGAGCAGCTGGAGAAGAACTGTCCACTGGAGTGACCACTATGCATGAAAGGGTTAAATACAGATAGTCAGCTTGATCTCTTCTTAAACATATCAGTGTATTAGTTAATTGCATAGTAATTATGTAAGTGTGTTAATGTATAACAGCTAAAATTTGCTTAGAGGTCTTATTTCTGTCTTTGTGCATTAGAAATCAATCTAAGTGAATCCCCAAAGGAACTTTGTGTTGGTAAATACAAGTTCTGCAAATTTACAGGATTTCAGTTCTGTTCAACATGTTGATGGTCATATGAACTATGTTTTCAGCTCAAAAATGTCCAATTTCATCACAATTCATGCTATATTTTCATGTCACAAATGGCCAAGTTATATTTGAACTGAATTTACCTGAAAAACAAATATTCTATTCTTTTAGATTCCCCAGTTTTTCTTCCCAGATTCTATCCTACATATCACATGTTTTATTTTTACAGGTTCAATATGGAGTATGGTGCTGATCCATCCTGCTTATGTTATGCCGATACATACATTAAGAATGTCACATGTCACTTTTTAAATCAACAGTTTTCTAATAATAAGCATTTTTATAAAGAAATAACAATTCTATATTGTTATTTCCTCTTTAGTATGATGATAAACTATACAATAAATAATTCTGATCCTAGTTTTTGCACAGGGATCATTTGTGGAAACGGTGACATGGCTGCCGAGCATCAGTATGATGGGATCCGGAACAACCATGTCACATCCGTCCACTGCCACATTTAGTGTTTTTGTGTCAGCTGTTATTGTTTTAGATCCACAATACTAACATTTATGAATAAGAGGAGAATTAGCAATAGTAAGTCTACAAGTTTATTACTAATAAAGTACTGGTACTGACCAGAGCATCATGGGTAATGTCACGTCCGTCCACCAGCAAAAGTTTTCACATACACGTGCTATTCCAAATCCAATATTTCTGAAAATAGAGCTTCCACTGTCAAATAATATCAGTAGTCTGCATAAATGTATTGGCATTATTTCAACACAGTTCTATGCATTTCTTACAACTTTTTTTTATTTGTTTTTTTTTTTTTTTTTTTTTTTTGACAAAATTGGCCACTCATTTGACCCCCTAAGTAAATTTTAGCCGATAAGTATAGAAGTGTAAACAGATCCATATTTGGCTCTGAGTTGTAATGGAGTAGCAGAGGATGGAAATATTTAGGTAAAGTTCACATACACCAGGGGTGTCCAAACTTTTTTTCAAGAGGGCCAGATCTGATAATGTGGACATTGCCAGGGGCCAGTAGTCCCTTCAGACATTTTTTAAACAGTAAAAATTACATATAATGCACTGTTCTACAACAGTTTTATTTTCATTGTCACAATATCATTTTTTAAATGGCAATGTAACCAAATCTAAGCCACTCAGGTGTGAACAAATTAAAAAAAAAAAAAAAAAAAAATTCTCCCTTCCTTTCACATCTGGAGTCAGATAACATAGAACAAACTGTGTGGAGTATCTTAAACTTCCAAGTTGATAAAAATCTTAACCCCACATTCATTTTAAACATGACTTATATGAGTAATCATTACTCATATATTACTCAGTAATGCAAAGTCTGTTAACATTTAAGATGAAAACATATGACTCTTACTCTTGTCTTTCACAAAATCATTCAGAAAGTAATATTTGTGTCACATCTACAAGTACATAACACCAGCAGTTAGAGGCAACTAACCTGGCAACTTGGTCGCCTGCCCTGGTGGTGAATTCATTGAACTCCCAGGTTCACATGAAGAGTCACTGCTGAGTTTAAAGCAGCTGGAATTTGCTTCACTTTTTCAGAGCGCTCACTCCCTGCTAGCTTGTCGTATGCGTTAGCATGTTTTGTCTGCTCGTGTCTCTTTACATTGAATTCCTTAAACAAGGCAACAGTCTGTTGACAAATTAGGCAAACATAATTGTCTCGATTTTCAGTGAAAAAAAAATGTAATTCCCATCTCTCCTGGAAGCGGCGGCCCTCACTGTCAACTTTCGTTTTTTTATTTACAGGCGCCGTGGTTAGAAATTAGCGAAAAAGGTTCACGGCAAAGTCACAGAGCCAGATAGAGTTAGAGTGGTGCTGCCACCATGAGGTGAAAGGAGGAACTGCATTTTGAACCTTTTATGATTCATGTACTCTGTTCAACAGTCCAAGTGGGCCATAAATAATATAACATAAAACCCAAGCTGTGGGCCGTATAAAATCTGACCGCGGGCCGTGATTGGCCCCCGGGCCGGACTTTGGACATGCCTGACATACACATTGTTGTGACCAAAGGTTTTGACACTGACACAAGTAGATGTGATAAATTCGCCAATTAAAGTCTTTGACACTTAAAAAAATCTTAGAATTGTTCTTCAGTGTATCTCAGAAATATGTAAACATATTTCTACAAAGACTGAAGGGGTTAAGCTGGTGCAAACAAAATGTTTATCTTTGTCAAAACCTTTGGCCACGACTGTAGATCACCACTGAATTGTAGTGTAGTAACATGTGCCTTATTAACATATTTTTAGTTTCTACATACATATGTGTTCTGTTTAACACATGTATAAATATAAGATTAGATATACTTTATTATCCTCCAAGAGGGAAATTCAAACGTACAACAGCACAAAAAAATATGAATCAAATACAATAAAAAAAAAATGTTAAAGTGACAAAAAATGACAAGAAATAGTAATTATAATAATAAATACAGTAATAAGCATGCACTTATATGCATAAGTCTAATCTGATATTTACTCTCCTCTTTGTTCTTCAGGAGGTCGTAGTGGACTTCGAAGCTCACGCCCTCACAGGCAGTGACTTCAACGGGATAAAGAAGCTGTTGCAGCAGGTTTGGGATGATATTTTTCTACATCAGATTTTTTTAAAATTAAGTTATTCTTTTGGGTGTTTGCATTAACTCCCTGATGTCACTTATTTTGTCCCTGTGAGTGAACTACAGTCAGTTTGCCTTGTGGGGGGATCTGCTCTGAATTCCGGCTCTTTATTGATATTGTCGTGGTTTTTCTCAGAAATGACATCAGTTCTTTTCGCACGCAGTCTGCGAGATAAGACGTATCAACATTTAAAGTTATTTTGTTGATCTGGGAAGCATATTTTCATTTCATTCCAAAATCTTATACATTCACTGGCCGTTTCTGACTTTGGTTTTGCACAGTTACAATTTTTATCAGTGTATTTTTCCTATAAAACCTGTTTAGTGACAGTATTAATGTTGTAATTGCATCCAGGTGACCTCAAGTAAGTTCCAAACAGCAAATAATAAGGAAAAAAAAACACGAATCAAAGTCCAGGGAATATGTCATAAGGGTTAATGAACTGATTTCTTACATAGACAGTCGCAGAAAAATTAAACTAATTAAAAAGTCAGTTTTTTGTCAGTTTTCTGTGTTTGGATATAATTACACAAATACACATTATACTAAACAAGCCTGTAAAGGATATTCACAAGCATCCAAAGGAATCACATAGCATTTCCTTCCAACACAATTAAGGAAACAGATTTCATAACATATGTACAGTTGCAGAAAAATTATTAGACCGTTAAAGCTCATCAAAAATAATGGTTATGCAATCAAGTACTAACTCCTGTGTGTATCAAGTGACTAAAACAGACAAAAGAAAACACTGAATGTCTAAAAGCACTGTTTTTGTCAGTACAATGCCATAGATATTGATGTAAGAACTGAAGTGAATTTGGTTATTATCAAGAAAACATAGAAAATGGATAGATATCAGCTCTGAAATTAAACTACTATGAGATATTTTTGTTGCTCTCATTATATTTGTCCAAACAAATGTACCTTTAGTTGTACCAGGCATTAAAATGAACAAGAAAGTGAAGAAAATAAGTGTGGTCAAGTAGTCTTTTTTCCGTGACTGTATTACACTTTCCAGCGTGGTGTAAAGGATGAGGGCTTTTCAATTTATCTTATCTGTGCGGTTTCATTTCAGCTGTTCTTAAAAGCTCATGTGAACACGTCGGAGATGACAGACATCATCATTCAACAGAATCACATCGGAAGCGTCATTAAGGTGGGTAATTCGGTACGCCGTCATTACCTTCAGTCTCATATTATACAGTGCAGGTGACTTTTTAAGGTTGTATCTCCATCATTTATGCATCACTGATGTCCTTACTCTGCCGCAGCAAGCCGAAGTACCGGAGGACAGCGATGACGATGACCCAGATGAGGTGTTTGGTTTCATCACTATGCTTAACCTTACAGAGAGAAAGGTAATCCAGTCACATAAAGCCACTTAACGGCCCCTGTCGACGGAGGGGATAAATACATGCAAGGTTAGTTCATTTCAAGTTTAATTGTGTGTGTGTGTGACGGCAGGGCGTACAGTGTGTGGAGGAGGTGAAAGAGCTCATCGTGGAGCAGTGTGAGAAAAACTGCGGCCACAGCGTGACCGAACAGCTAGAACTGATCCTCAATGACACCAGTAAACCTGTGGGGCTCCTGCTGAGTGAGCGCTTCATCAACGTCCCGCCACAGATCGCCCTCCCACTGCACACACAGCTACAGTGAGTGTCCGTCTGCCAACAATAGAATAGAACAGAATGCCTGTATTGTCATTATACATATGGGCTAAAATTTGCTTAGAGGTCTTATTTATGTCTTTGTGCATAAGAAATCAATCGAAGTGAATCCCTAAAGGAACTTTGTGTGGGTAAATGCAAGTTCTGCAAATTTACAGGATTTCAGTTCTGTTGCAACATGTTGATGCTCATATGAACTATGTTTTCAGCTCAAAAATGTCCAATTTCATCACAATTAATGCTATATTCTCATGTCACAAATGGCCAAGTTATATTTGAACTGAATTTACCTGAAAAACAAATATTCTATTCTTTTAGATTCCCCAATTTTTCTTACAAGATTCTATCCTACATATCACATGTTTTATTTGTACAGGTTGCAATATGGAGTATGGTGCTGATCCATCCTGCTTACGTTACACCAATACATACATTAACTCTTTCGGTGCCAGACAGTTAAGGGGCTAATAAGCCTTAAAAGTGCCACAGAACTTGGCCGTTTTTCAGTATTTCGCGTCGTTTTTATAATCGAAGTCTGAATCGTCATCAGAACTCATTTTCTAGCAGATGGGACTGTTTTGACAGATCGCTGTGTTTATGATATTACTACAAAATGGCCATCTAATTTGCATATGATTTCATTCATAAATTCATTCATAAAATTTCCCAAGCAGAAAACGAAACGCGAGCTCTTCCTTGGTCAAAAACCGCTCGGTAACATCCGACCGATTGCTACTTAGATTCAAAACGCACCGGACGCAGCCGATTCATTATTGATCGTAATTTGCAAGAAGATTTGAAAGAACGTCATCGAAATGTGAGAAAGAAATGGGGGTGGATGGTTTGTTTGTACACAAATATGGCGTGTTCTCCAAAGCCGATCTGATCGGCCCGTGGCACTGAAAGAGTTAAGAATGTCACACGACACTTTTTAAATCAACAGTTTTCTAATAATAAGCATTTTTATAAAGAAATAACAATTCTATATTGTTATTTCCTCTTTAGTATGATGATAAACTATACAATAAATAATTCTGATCCTAGTTTTTGCACAGGGATCATTAGTGGAAATGGTGACATGGCTGCCGAGCATCAGTATGATGGGATCTGTAACAACCATGTCACATCCGTCCACTGCCACATTTTGTGTTTTTGTGTCAGATGTTATTGTTTTAGATCCACAATACTAACATTTATGAATAAGAGGAGAATTAGCAATAGTAAGTATATAAGTTTATTACTAATAAAGTACTGGTACTGACCAGAGCATCATGGGTAATGTCACATCCGTCCACCAGCAAAAGTTTTCACATACACGTGCTATTCACAATCAGATATTTCTGAAAATAGAGCTTCCACTGTCAAATAATATCAGTAGTCTGTGCACAAATGTATTAGCATTATTTCAACACAGTTCTGTGCATTTCTTACAACTTTTTTTTTTTTTTTGACAAAAATGGCCGCTCATTTGACCCTCTAAGTAAATTTTAGCCAATATGTACAACGAAATTAAAAGAGACAACTCTCTTGTGGTGCGTAGAGTAAAACAGTTTAAAAGAAAAAAAAAAGTGTCAGTATATATACAGAATAAAGGCAAGCATGTCAACCAACTAAGAAACGGTAGAGATAAATATATATTGCGCTTTGACATATATAATCAGCTCTGAAAACACTTTACACTTCATATAGAGTGAATTCTCTAGAGCAGGGGTGTCAAAATCATTTTCCTTCAGGGGCCACATTCAGCCTCATTTGAACTCAAATGGGCCAGACTCGTAAGATAATTGATTGGTTTATTTCGAGCTTGTGCACTCCAGGTACAGTGTTGAGTCAATTTCACAATAAGTAATAAGATAATATGACATCCATGTATTATACACATCAATATATGTACTCAAATATACATAAATATATACAATAATTCACTATTAATATACACCCTTAGTAGCCTAAAAGGGAGTGAGAAGAAGTAAAACTTATTTACTCCCACCCCCAGTTTCACTTTTACATTGTGTACACTGGAAAAAAATCTTAATCTTACCAAGTGGATTTTTCTCATTTCTAGTCAAAATATCTCATCACACTTAAAATAAGACATAATCGTACTTGCTCAGGTTTAATTTGACTTTTTTTTTTTTACGCAAAAAAAGACATAAATTCCAAGTTATCAATATTTATAGGTTATTATGATAGTATTTACTGGTGTGACCCACTGGGGATTGAATTGGTTTGTATGTGGCCCCTGAACTAAAATTATTTGTCAGCCTTGATCGTGAATATTGTCAGTGCACCGGGAAAAAAAATCTAAATCTTACCAAGTGTATTTTTCTCATTTCTAGTCAAAATATCTCATCACACTTAAAATAAGACATAATCACCGTAACTTTTCAGTGAGATATAAGAACTGATTTTTAGACAATAGATCCTGAAAATCTTATTTCAAGAAATCTTACCAAGAAGATCGTTTTCACGTGTTCAAATTTTTTTTGCTTGAATTAAGCGAAAAAAAATCTGCCAACGGAGCAAGTTTTCTTTTTGTTTTCATGCAATAAAAAAAACATTAAATTCTGAAAATATTTACATTGACAAACTGTCCTTTCAGAAAAAAAACACGTGAATAACATGAAAAAAACTTACATTTTGTAAGAAAAATAAGTACAATTTTAACCATATTATGCCTCAACTTATCATTCGTACATGTATATTACACACAATGTTACACAAACATTTGGTAACAGGTATAATATTGTTAAAATTTTGAAGTTTGTAACTGAATAAGAGCAATTTCTCCAGGTCATTGTTCTTCTTGGTGGTTCCTTTAGGTTCAACTGGACTAGTTTTGCTCTTTTGAAGTAAAGCATAGGTTGTAAATGTAAATATTTTCATAGTGTAATGTTATTTTTTCACATTAAACCAAGAAGAAAATTTGGAGTTCTCATCATTTACAGGTTATTAATCGAGTTAATTGAGTACTAATTGAGTGCTCTAGAGTAAAAGGAGTCTAAATGGTTGGAATATCAAATATCTTCATTCACACTTGAAACCAAGACACTATTATAAAGTAAACGGGTTAATTATTTTTTTCTTTCAGGGGAGAAATAGCTGAAGCTCAGAGGACAAATAAGCCCAGTGGGAAGTGTCACTACTGCCTGTTGATCAGCAAAACCTGCAAAGAAGCATCTAAGACCATCCCAGCCAGAGGAGGAGGAGCTCCTAAAGAGGAGTACATGTTCATCAACGCAGAGGAGGAATTCTTCTATGAGGTACGGTCGAATAAAACCACAGCACAGGTTAGAGCGTATACTGGATGATAACTGACAGCAGATCTTTACATTTCTAAACATTTAATTCCCCTTCTGATCAAATTTTAATTTGTACAGCAGTTGTCAAAAGAATGTTTGGCCTGAAATGTGATGAAATATCTGAAATAACATTTATGTTTTATAAATAGTTTGGATTGTGAAGCTGAAGTTACATCAACTTCATTGTGCTCCAATTTATTTTATTATAGATTTATATAAACTCAGACAGAACTGGCTTTGTTGTCATTCAGTCAATAGTACATGATCGAACAAAATATAGTTAGCCAGGTCTGTGTGTTGAGATAAAAAAGAGAAAAGAATAAAATATATAATAATAATAAACAGGGTTCCTGCAGGGTCTTAAGTCTTAACAGTCTTGAATTTACAAATCTGCATTTAATACCTTAAAAAAAAAAAGACTTAAAAAAGGTATTAAATTTGATATGGTAGGTCTTAACCCTTAGGGGTCTGAGCCTATTTTGGCTGTTTTTGAGTACTTTTGATATTACTTTTATATACTATATAAAGAAATGTTCATTATACCCATGTTTGGTACAAAAAATATAAAATCAGATTTGAAAAATTTAAATAATTTATTGCATAAATAACACAACAATGCTTAATTAACCTTTTCAAAGACTTTAAAAGAGAGTATTGGTTCAAAATATTAGGTATAGAAAATTAAAATTGTACTAAATTAAAACTATACTCAAATAGTTGACATAAAAGCAGATCTTAACATAGGTGTTTTCTCCGGTTTCCCCCCCTGGTCCTCCCAGGTTCTGCATCCAGTTCAGGTGGGAGTCATCCTCACCCTTACCTGTAATGCTAATGCAGTCTGTGGATTAGAATCCGCAGATTCAGACAGTTTTTTCCGTTTTGAAAAAGGACAAAACACGACGAAGATATGGTAAGAAATCTAACGCCCCCCCCCACCTCATTTTCACAATTTTACTTGCGTTTTTTTGCTCTGGTTTCAAACCGTCGTATCTCCAGTTGTCTTTGCTCTATCAACATCAAATAAAAAGTGGGAGAGTGTTTCCAGCCAGCACTTTCAAATGCAATTACCCTCAGTGGTCGACGTGACCGACTTCCTACGTTACGTGTTGAAAATATCATGTGATTCAGTCACAGGGCCGTGACTGTGGACCCCTAAGGGTTAAGTTATGTTGCAATAAACTTGTTTGTTGAATTGTGTTTAACATTACTTTGTTTGCAGCTTGGACATTTAACAGACACATTTAGTCAACTAGGGATGTAACGATTACCGGTATAACGATAAACCGCAGTAAAATTGCAGATGGTTAGTATTACCGTTTAAATTCTAATTATCATGATAACTGTGTTTGATTAGGCAAGGCAAGTTTATTTGTATAGCACATTTCAGCAACAAGGCAATTCAAGTTGCTTCACACAGGACATTGAAATGCAACAACAGGGAAAAAGAAACACATTTAAAACATTATAAAAGAAACGTGTAAAAGGTGATTAAAAACAGCAAGTAAGAAAACACATAAAATCCACAAAAAAAAAAAAAAAAACCCACATTACCGCACTTTTAGGGGAGAAAATGCCTATGTAAAGACCTGCTTTTATGTCAAATATTTGAGTATAGTTTTAATTTATTACAATTTTGATTTGACATACCTAATATTTGGAACCAATATTCACTCTTAAAGTCTTTGAAAAGGTTCGTTAAGCATCTGTGTGTTACTTATGCAATAAAGTATATACATTTTTCAAATCAGATTTTATATTTTTTGTGTGTTTTTTGGCCTTTTGATAAAGTAGGTTAAAGTGAAAAAAATAATAGACAGATGATATAGATGAAGTTGTGCTGAAAAAAAGATCCCAAACATGGGTATAATAAACATTTGTTTATATAGTATATAAAGGCAAAATCAAAAGGACTGAAAAACGGATAAAATAGGCTCAGAACCCTAAAGGTTAATATTTGCATGTTTCTGCAACAGAAGGTACGTTGTGCCAATTATTTTATTTATTTATTTTTAAATACAACTTTGTTAAATTATTTCAGTGTGTGTTTAAGTACTTTTTGAACATTTTGAGCATAATTTCAATAATACCGCGATAATAATGATCACCGTGATAATTTTGGTCACAATAACCGTGATATGAAATGTTCATATCGTTACATCCTTATAGTCAACTCAGTTCAACCAGACAATTTATATTGAAATTAGGAACCAATTATCGCCAACTTTGCAGCCCCATGAATCAAGGCATTGGAGTAAATAAATACATTTTCCTAAATTCTAGGAGTCACAATTTTTGCCAATATGGTTGTGAAATAGGCATTAAATTCTGTTCTAAGTTTTAAAAAGTCTTAAACTTAACTTGTAGAATCCTGTATGAACCCTGTTAAAGCATGGTGTGTGTTCTACTTACAGCAGGCCATCCTCAAGTTCCACTACTCAGTCCAGGAGGAGGCGGACTCCTGTTTGAGCGGCAGGTGGTCCTTCGACGACGTTCCCATGAAGCCGTTCAGGACAGTGATGCTGGTTCCAACTGACAAAATGCCCGCCATCATGGACAAACTCAAAGAATACCTGACTGTGTGAAGGCTATAATAAAAAAATAATAATAATAATAAGGTGTGTATATAAACTGAAGACCAGCGGGCTGATGGAAAGACTTCGAAACCAGAGGGAAAACACTTTGATACCAACAGTTACAGCAGAAACATGACTTCTCCTGTGATTTTTTTTTTTTTTTTTTAAGATTTTTTTTTTAACAAATATATGGCTCAAAAGAAAATCACCAATATAATCATGTGAATATGAATGACTTTGCCACGAAGAGTCCATACGACGTAGATTTGTATTATATTAAGTTAAAACCATTGAAGGTAGTTGGTAAAAACATGCAATCCTCTTAGAATTTCCTCACGTTTTTCCAAGTCTGATCAGCATTTCAAACATGAAATAGTAAATAAATATTTTAACACCAGCAGATAACTTCATTTCCTTTGTTTTTTTTTTAATGGATTTTGGGTTTTGTTTGATGCATATTTACTTCAAACTGAAAAGATGGCGCCTTATCAAAAGGACAGCTCTGCATAACAAAACAGTGGAAACATCGGTACGAGGTGATAAATGAGGATTCCTGCAGGTTGTGAATGCATCTAAAGGGCACAACTAATATTTTGAGCCCTTTAAAAATAAGAATCAACCCGTCATATCATTTGCTTGGGAGGATGCTTAAAATGCTTAATTCCCTTTTTTTTTTTTGCTTAATTCAAGATTTTTTTTTTTTTTTTTTGCTTAATTCACGATTTTTTGGTTAATTCAATTTTTTTTTTTTTTTTAATTCAAGATTTTTTTCGCTTAATTCAAGCAAAAAAAAAAATCTGAACAAGTGAAAATGATCTTGGTAAGATTTCTTGACATTAGATTTTCCAAATCTATTGTCTAAAATCAGTTCTTATATCTCACTGAAAAGTTACTCTTGAGGTGATTATGTCTGATTTTAAGTGTGATGAGATATTTGGACTAGAAATGAGAAAAATACACTTGGTAAGATTTAGATTTTTTCCGGTGTGCTCGGACATTTTATAGCAAGAGGAGGATAACTGTTGTCACGGCAACCGACGGGGAGGTAGATGAACACAGTACGGTTGAAATGTGGAATATCAGAGTATTTCAATGAGTGCTCTATAAAGGGTTAAACTCCAAAATCCTAAATAGATGTGAAGTTTGAAGGTGAGTTCATTTAAAGATTATTATAAAAACACATATTTTATGAAAAAATTACAAAATGAGGATGTTGCATTGCTATAAAACTAGGCAGCCAAGAAATTGTTCTATGACAATAAGACTTTTTAATAATTAAACTTTTTTTTTCCACAAAAAAACCCCAGATTTATCCAAAGTATCAAGAATCAGTGCAGTGTTATTGATTCAACTCCATGGGTTTTACTGGTGAATCGATGTTGTAGAAGATGACGGTGTTTCCCCGTTAACTACATCCAAATAGGTCATATCTGATGACCATGAAAAGACGACAAACTGTGTTTTACACCAAATATTTACATGTATTCATAGAATTAATGGGTCAACAGGTATTAAACAGTTTAGATCCGTAGTCGGTTTTGGTCGACGGTGGATGTTTGAGTCTTTATGGGTTAAAATAAAAGGTGGTAAATCACTTAAATGTTAAAAAATAGAGAAAAAATCATTTGGGAACTGCCACAAAAGCAGTACTGGGTCTTTCTGTGTTAAACTTCTTGACTTAGCTGTATCCAGAGCAGTGGAATAAATGACCCAGAGCCATGTGATGTAAATTCTTATCTCACTGAATCACACATCGGTCGTATGTTTGCGACTCCGTTGTGCAGTCGCTGTTGCTCGTCAGGGGTCTCTGTTTCCCGTCTTTACAGTTCCTGGATCCGTCTGGGTCCAGGATGTCTTGCAGTATGTCTTTGCTTTCACTAGAGGGCAGATTATAGAAGAAATACAGCGGTGCCATTTGGATGAACCTGAAATGACACACAGATTTAGAGATTATTTAGGAAAGGATTTACAGAAATGAAACAAAAAAACATGTTTATGTCGAGGCCTACATAATCCTGGGGGTGTTTTTATCCCAGACTTACACTTGAGGGGAGATTTCTGACACTGTCCTCATGTAGTTGTTGTCCGACAGGGTGTATTCATGGAATATGACCCACTCCGGTAGCCCCAGTTTCTGAGACTGGGCCCCGTAGCCGGACAGTGGGTGGACCTGAGCCATGTGTTTGTGGGTCAGAATGAAGTAGTTCCCAGATCCGTCCACATCTCGAGCAATCTGCACAAAGAAAAGGTACAACAGAGGGTATGAATTAAAGAATGAAATATGCCCAGGCCTTACATGGGCTTATAAGATACCAAAAATATAAACTAAAGACTTCTTCTCTCCTTCTTTAATATCTTATTCTTGCCCCGTTTTATGTATTTGGCTGAAGCTGTTCAATCTGTTCAATGTCTTCTTCTTCTTTTATTATTATTATTATTATTATTATTTTACTGGTCCAGCCCACTTGTGATCAAATTGGACTATATATGGACTAAAATGAGTTTGACCCCCCTTGTATAAATGTACATTAAAAAAAAAAATTATATATATATATATATATATATATATATATATATATATATATCAGTGGTGGCTGCTCATCTTTCAGACAGGGGAAGCTCATTGTCGGCTTACATAAAAAAAAAAAAAAGTCAAGTATTTAAACATACATTCGTCCCTCCGTTCCTTTTTAAGAAAATGGTCAGTGACCTTATCGTACCAAGTAAACAAGAAAACGTTGAAGTTATGTTAAATTGAAACAAGGAAGTCCAATGAGTGTGTTTTATTTACAGTGCAAGAAATGAGCAAGTAATTCGTAGTGGTTTCTCTGATTTCACAGCAGAATGTGCGACGGTATTAAACTGAACTGTGTCAGTGAAGGAGTAGATCTGAAAACAGCTGTCAATCAAATGGGATTCAGCCCTTTCGACTGATCCTCACAATCAGCACGTGGAAGCTTGGCGTCCAGCCCGGCCGAGCTCCGCCCACAGCTCCATTCACCCCCAGAGATGCCGGGCGTCCGGGGGCGGGACAACATCGTGGCATTTATCCAATTACCGTCCAGTTTTGAGGCAATGAAAAAAAACTGTTCCACTCAGTCCCATTGAAGTGCATGGACGCTGAGAGTGTACGGACAAATGCACTGAGCAGAGATGGAATGAGAAAACAGAGACACGGGAATGGAGAAGTGAACAACATGGAGTCTGTGATTTGTGATAAAGCTGATTCTGAACGAACTCATCTGTGAGATGAACGTGTTCTAACACATTTGTAGTCAATGAAATGTCAACACAACCGAACAGATTTACCTCCGCCAAGGAGGTTATGTTTTTGCCAGGGTTTGTTTGTCTGTTTGTTTGTCTGTCCGTTAGTGTGCAACATAACTCAAAAAGTTATGGACAGATTTTGATGAAATTTTCAGGGTTGTTGGAAATGGGATAAGGAAGAAATGATTAAATTTTGGTGGTGATCGGGGGTGGGGGGGGCCCACGGGGGGGCCCACTGATCAGCCTTGGCGGAGGTCTGCGCTCTCCGAGTGCTTCTAGTTAACCGTTTAATTTTCATAATTTTAGGGGAAGCCGAGCTTCCCTTGCAGTCTGAGAAATCGTCTCTGGTATATATATATATATTTGTGTAAAAGTACCTCATCATATACATTGAAAACTACAGTGTCTGAGTGGAGGCTTCGGTGAAACACGTACCTGCATGAAGAACCCGGCCAGCAGAGCTCTTTTAATGTTGTGGGCGTTGGTTTTGGTTCCAAACGAAGGCTGAGAGATGGGAAGTTCGATCCGGTTCAGGATGTCGGTTAATTCAGATCTAATGGCGTCGGCTCTCTTCAGGGCACCGTGGTCCAGGAAATAATCCTTACACCACTTTTCAACACACATACCTGGAAAGATCAACAATACCAATCATGTAGTTATTATCTGAAACTGTTTAACATGAGGCTTTACTTGGTTAAAACTGGTCAAATTTGACCATCTTTGTGTTGATTTGTTATTTCAGTGTGTTATGAATGATAGAGTGATATTAGACAAAGGAAAGGAAAGGAAAGGAAAGGAAAGGAAAGGAAAGGAAAGCTAACATAAGTTAAGTTAAGATAAGCTAAGCAAAGGAGAGGAAAGGAAAGCTAAAGTAAGCTAAGGAAAGGAGAGCTAAGGTAAGCTAACATAAGATAAATTAAGCCGAGGAAAGGGAAGAAAAGCTAAGGTAAGCTAAACTAAGGAAATTAGAGCTAAGGAAAGGAAAGCTAAGGTAAGCTAAACAAAGGAAATTAGAGCTAAGGAAAGGAAAGCTAAGGTAAGCTAAACAAAGGAAATTAGAGCTAAGGAAAGGAAAGCTAAGGTAAGCTAAACAAAGGAAATTAGAGCTAAGGAAAGGAAAGCTAAGGTAAGCTAAACTAAGGAAATTAGAGCTAAGGAAAGGAAAGCTAAGGTAAGCTAAACAAAGGAAATTAGAGCTAAGGTAAGCTAAGGAAAGGAAAGCTAAGGAAAGCTAAAGAGAGGAAAGCTAAGGTAAGCTAGGGAAAGGTAAGCTAACATAAGCTAAATTAAGCTGAGGAAAGGAAAGAAAAGCTAAGGAAAGGAAAGCTAAGGTAAGATAACAATCTAAATTAAGATGAGGAAAGGGAAGAAAAGCTAAAGAAAGGAAAGGAAAGCTGAGATAAGATAAGGTAAAGTAACAAAAGATAAGATAAGATAAGGGACATTTCTCAGTTGCCTGCAGTAAATACATATATAAAGTGTTGTCTGTCTGCCTGGCTCTGCTCTGACCTTGCTCTCTCTGGTTCTGTTTGAAGGTGTTGTAGATGCTGATCAGGGTGAAGTGGTCTCCTTCAGGGTGCTGGAACTTCCTGTGACAGTGGACGGCCTCGTGGGTCAAACCGGCGCTGGGCTCCAGGAAGCAGCTCGGTGCTAGAAGACGTCAAAGCGTCAGGAGGTCTGAGACAAACTGAACCTACTGGACCTTCTCCTGGTTCAGTCGTGTATGTTCACAGAAGGTCTGTGACGTCACTGCTCTCACCTGACAACATGGCTGCGATGGTCAACATCTCACTCACACAGTCGAACTCGCAGGACGCCAGCAGAGCTTTGGCCATCTGAGGGTCCAGGGGGAACTCGGATATGATGATCCCGATCTCGGACAGGTTACCGTCGTCGTCTAAAGCTGCGAGGTAGTCCAGCTCCTCCAAAGCCTGCATCAGACCCTCAGGATCTGCATCAAGGAGGAAGGGTCTCAGAACCAACATTCAAGGACTTTTTAGGCCTGTTTTGACAAGGGTTTAGTACCCCCCCCCCCCCTCCCAAACTTAATATTTATTTAATTTTGTTCATACAAATATACAAGAAATTTATTTACATTAACATATCCAATCAAACATCCCATATGGCACACATGAAAGAAAAAAAATAAAATAAAAAAAGGACATCTGCAAATTATTACTTATTTTATTACTTATTACTTATTTCTCTTTTTTTATATATCCATGACTATGATTTTAAATGTTCTTATTTTTCATGCTCTGACTGTAAACAATAATTTTCTACCACAACTAACCATCTGTTTTCTTCACATCTCACTGAGGAAGAAAAATCTCACATTAAACTTTAAGGAAATTTTAATGTTTTTATCTCAAAGAAAAGATGTGTCCCAATATTTTTGTCTATATAGTTTATAAACATCAATATTTCCTTAAGGTTTTAAAGTGAGATGTGAAGAAAGTAGATGGTTAGTTGTGGTAGAAAAGTATTATTTACAGTTAGAACATGAAAAATATTTTAGAAATTTAGAGGTAGAACATTTAAAATCACAGTCATGGATAAAAAAAAAAAGAAAACAACAAACTCAATGTTGAGAGAAATTAAATAAAAACCATCTCAGAGGCATAGAAGCAAATATAACATTTTAAACCAAACTAACAAATGTAATGATATTTATCCCAATATAAAACTATATTATAACATTTGTCATTATTGTTTTGTATCCGCAGACCCCTGTTAGAAAAGAAACACCGAAATTCAACATGTCCACATACTTCTGTCCATATAGTGTGCGCAGCATCCAGATTGTGTTTTATTCCATAAATTTAGAGGGCAATTATAGAAAAAATAGCCCATTATCAGGATGCAAACACAATTTTATCTCTCATAAATTACTCTAACCAGACATAGCATTAAAAATAAAATAAAATTTAAAAAAACAACAGAAAACCAAGTGTATTTTTAACTTTCCATAACTCTCATAACATTCATGGCACATTCTGCAGGTCTGGACTCTTATTACAGCCTTTTTTTTTTTTTTTTTTTTTTTTTTTTAGGCTACAGACTTCCACCTCATTGGACCAGTCTGTCATTTCCCAAACAAGACGAGCTGTACAATCTTTAATGAGCTGTCCTGGTTTTGCGGTCCTGTTAGGACGGGTCGGGCCCAGACAATAGTCCTTACATGGGCCCTGTCAGCTCGGCTCAAACATGGCTGACTGGACCCAAACAGCCACATGGAGCCAGGCCATTGGGTCGTCCTCTGGCCAAAACACCTCCCATGTACACCTCTGGGGTTTTCAGGAGAGAGAGAGTTCTGTCTGTGGGAACCTGAGAAGAATTCTGCTCTATTTGTTGTAAATACTGATGCAAAGCATTTGTATTTCAATATATTTTAATACTAATATATCAATATATTTTTTGAATATTGAAAAAATTTGTAAATATTCCAAAATGGATTAATGATACCCACGCTTAACCCTTACACCCCAAGCCTAAAATGAACCATCTAGACCAGGGGTGTCACACTCATTTTGGTTCAGGGGCCATATTTAGCCCAATTTGATCTCAAGCGGGCCACACCGGTAAAATAATGACTTAATAACCTATAAATAATGACAAATCCAAGTTTTTCTTTTTGTTTTAGTACAAAAAAAAATTAAATTATGAAAATATTTACATTTTACAAAAAAGATGTGAATAACCTGAAAAAACAGAAATTTCATTTGGAAAAATTAATGCAATTTTAACAATATTATACCTCGACTTATTATTTATACATGTACATTTATAAACAATGTTCCATAAACATTTGGTAACAGGCAGAATATTGTTAAAAGTTTGGAGTTTGGAACTAAAATTTGAAAAATTTGTACAATATTCCATCTCTTATAATTAACACAACTCCAGATCACAGTGGATCCATAAATGCACAAAACATTTAGTAACAGGCAGAATATTTTTAAAATTGCACATTTCGGGTTGTTCATCTTTGTTCTTATTCATGTATTTATTTGCATTTTATTGTCAAAGAATAGTTTTGTAAATGTAAATATTTTCACAGTGTAATATTATTTTCACTTAAATTTCTTCCATTTAATTTTTCACAAAGAAAATGTGTAGTTGTCATAATTTATGGGTTATTGTGTTGTTATTTTGACTGGAGATCACATTGGTCTGTATGTGGAACCTGAACCAAATGGATTTGGACAACCTGGACTGTTCAGGTTAATATTTGCACTTTCAACCTGCGGGCCGGAATGGAACCTTTGGCGGGCCAGATTTGGCCCCCGGGCCGCATGTTTGACACCTGTGATGTAGACTTTTATTTCTTATTTTGACTATTAAAAGGTTAGAAAATATGCTGTGAGTGGTGTCAAACATGCGGCCCGGGGTCCAAATCCGGCCCGCCAAAGGTTCCATTGTGGCACGCAAGATGAAAGAGTAAAAATGAACCTGAACAGTCCAGGTTGTCACAATCATTTTGGTTCAGGTTCCACATACAGACCAATGTGATCTCCAGTAAAAATAACAACACAATAACCCATAAATAATGACGACTACAAATGTTCTTTGTGAAAAATGATGTGGAAAAAATTTAAGTAAAAAACTAACATCACACTGTGAAACTATTTACATTTACAAAACTATTCTTTCACAATAAAATGCAAATTAAAGAAATAAAAACAAAGATGAACAACCCGAAATGTACAATTTTAACAATATTCTGTCTGTCACTAAATGTTTATGTAACATTGTGTGTAATGTACAGGGGTTGGACAAAATAATGGAAACACCTTCACCTCAAGATGATAATGCCCCAATCCATACAGCTAGAATTGTTAAAGAATGGCATGAGGAACATTCTAATGAAGTTGAGCATCTCGTATGGCCGGCACAGTCCCCAGACCCTCAACATTATTGAGCATTTATGGTCAGTTTTAGAGATTCACGTAAGACGTCGATTTCCACCGCCATCGTCTCTAAAAGAGTTGGAGGGTATTCTAACTGAAGAATGGCTTAAAATTCCTTTGGAAACAATTCACAAGTTGTATGAATCAATACCTCGGAGAATTGAGGCTGTAATTGCCGCAAAAGGCGGACCTACACCATATTAAATTATATTTTGTTGATTTTTTAAGGTGTTTCCATTATTTTGTCCAACCCCTGTACATGTAGAAATAACACTGGTCAACAACAAATTTATTGTTGAAGTTTTTTGAGCTGATTTAGGATAATTTTGGTGTGCCGAATCCAAAAATCACATTAATTTTGCTCAATCAGGTCAACTTTCTGAACTATGCTACATATTGGCTTTTTAACATTTTTGCTTACATTTATGGGCATTTTCACATCATATGATACAAAATTCTTTCATATTTCTTGCAATAAACGAGTTCTGAAGATTTTACTTTTGCCAATTTATGATTAATGTTTTTTTAATATTACAGGTGAATGAAATGGCTTCGACTAGAAGATCTTGCAAAAATAAGCCTGACGTATTCTGCTACATCTGCGGTGAATACACCATTGTACCTAACAGGAATCCTGTTAGAAAATGATTTTTTTTCTCTCAAACACCTATTTTGGGTGAGAACTATATAAAAAATCAACTGATAAAGTCACAAAAATGTCATCAATTTTGTGAGAAGATCAAATTTTTCAAAATCAAATTAGCAAAAAAACCTGACCTGATTGAGAAAATCAGATGTCATTTTTGGATTTAGCGGTGCAAAATGGTCCGAATTCAGCTGAAAAAACCTAGACAACTTGCAAAAAACATTTTTTTGTAACTGTTATGACCCTGGGTCATAATTTGTCTATTTATATGTATATGTATGTGTTTTCTGTTTAGTGTGTGTTTTCCCCCCCGTCCTGTAGGGTTGCTGTGCCCCTTTTGTTTCCGTTTGTTGCAGGTTGCTGATTGGTGGAGCATGATTGCCCAGCCCTTTAAAGATGGCCCTGGAGCTCCCATCCTTGCTCGCTCTTGCCTCCTGTCAGCTCCCAACCCTGTGTTCGTGTGTGTGACCGGTCAGTCTTCGTGCTCGTGGAAAACTCCGATTGTTGTATTTGTAAATAGTTTTTGTTAAATCGAACCTTTTCTGGTAGGGGGAGGTCGGCTCTTTTGTTTTCCCATTTTCTCCTGTTTTTGGTTAGATAGTTAGGTAAGTTTTCTGTATTTTATTTCTTGCATTTATTTTGGATTAGGAAAGTTAGTTTAAACTCTACAGATATTTTGTTTGTTGTTTTAGCCGCTCCCTCCCCTAACCCTTCCTTAGTTGTTAAAACAAAAGTAGTAATAATAAATATTGTGAATCTTAGTTTTTGACTGACGTGTGTGCTTGGGAGCTGGGAGGGGACAAAAGTTGAGCCTATTATGTTCGCCCTGGTGAACCCCTAGGCCGGGGCGTAACAGTAACCCAGTGTAATAAGTCGAGGTATAATTTTGTTAAAATTGCACTAATTTTTCACATGAAATTTCTATGTTTTCAAGTTTTTTCACACCTTTTTTGTAAAATGCAAATATTTTCCTAATTTAATTGGGGCTTTTTTGTACTAAAACAAAAAGAAAAACTTGGATTTGTCATTATTTATAAGTTATTAACTCTTTCGGTGCCAGACAGTTAAGGGGCTAATAAGCCTTAAAAGTGCCACAGAATTTGGCCGTTTTTCAGTATTTCGCGTCGTTTTTATAATCGAAGTCTGAATCGTCATCAGAACTCATTTTCTAGCAGATGGGACTGTTTTGACAGATTCGCTGTGTTTACGATATTACTACAAAATGGCCATTAATTTGCATATGATTTCATTCATAAATTCATTCATAAAATTTCCCAAGCGAAAACGAAACGCGAGCTCTTCCTTGGTCAAAAACCGCTCGGTAACATCCGACCGATTGCTACTTAGATTCAAAACGCACCGAACGCAGCCGATTCATATTGATCATAATTTGCATAATTTATTCGGTCGCGTGACCTCAAATTCCCGTCTGATTGGTCTCAAAAGGGGGACACAGAAGAACATCATCAAAATGTGAGGAAGAAATGGGGGTGGATGGTTTGTTTGTACACAAATATAGCGTGTTCTCCAAAGCCGATCTGATCGGCCTGTGGCACTTTAAAGGTTGTATTCGTAAAGCCGATTTAATCAGCCCATGGCATTGAAAGAGTTAAGTCATTATTTTACTGGTCTGGCCCGCTTGAGATCAAATTGGGCTAAATATGGCACCTGAACCAAAATGAGTTTGACACCCCTGACTTAGAACTTTCAAAATCTAGCACTTTTTCACAATTTAGGTCATGTTATAATTCTGCTAAAACAGCTTCTAGTACAGGCGTGAGTGAAATTACCAAAATGACCCAATAAAGCCGATAAAGTGCAGGTTTCAGAAAACTTTTGAATTTTCCCAATTATTCCCAACAATGAAAAAGTTACAGCCGTCCTATCTGCAAATGCACAGGGTGTGTCAGCGGTGACACATCAGGTTTTAAAGAGTTAACCCATTATCAGGCAAGTGACTATTTTTGGTAATTTCCACATACATTACAAGTCAGTGACATCAAACAGTTCCAGTGAGGGAACATCTCAGGTCCAATGTGGTCTCCAGGGTCTGTAAGGTCCACCTCTGCCTGAACAGTGAGTGGACCTGCTTTGTTCGGTACCATGAAGTAATGGTACTAATGTAAGGAATGATGTTCAAAGGGGTCATGTGGATGTGGACAGGGGTCTGGACCAGCACTGATGTTGGGACTAATGTTCTAAAAGCCACAGCACCGAACCTGGGGGGACAGAGCTTCTCCATCGCAGCTCCAACCCTCTGGGAACTCCCTCCAACCCTCTATCCGACACTGCTCCGACGCCACCACCTTCAATCCCTTTTAAAACTCATTTATTACAAATTGCTTTTAATGTTTATCTTAATATTTAATGTTTAAACGTTTATATTCGTAGACTTGCCTTTTGCACCTGTTTTTATCTGGTTTTAATATGTCTGTTTCTGTTTTATCTGCTGCATGTAAAGCGTCTTTGAGTTATTATGAAAAGCACTATACAAATAAAATGTATTATTATTATAATTCTTCTTATTATAATATTAATATTAATAATAAAATACATGTTCCTTCATCTTACCCGTGCTTTTCTTGTACAGGGTGAGTCAGAAAAAACGCTCTTTTCATTTAAAGAAATTGTACCACTGAAATGGAAATGCTTATTTTTCTTTGATCATCCAGTCATATTGATGTGGTTATTGAACATGTCTGGCGACTGAATCATTGATTTATGACATAGCATAACAGAGGGAATGTCCATTGTTTATTGTGCACCGAAATATCTGCCAACACAGTTTATGCCACCGTGAATGAAATTGAAATTGTCAACATTACAGCATGTTTACTCGCCATCAAAATGTTTTGTCTCAACGAAGTCGTCCGGCACGACCTTCAACCTGGCTACCATTCAGATTGATGCAAATCTGTGCTCGTTGTCGCATCTCTAACACAGCTCTTCTCGCCATTCGTGTTCGTCGTAGGGCTTGGATTTCAGCCGTGATGCGATTTCGGAGTTCCTGAAGAGTTTGTGGAACAGTCTGATACACACGGTTTTTAAGATACCCCCACAAGAAAAAATCAAGGGGGGTCAAGTCCGGGGATCTAGGTGGCCACTCTCTCTCCTGACCCAAACAGACAACTCGATGAGGAAATAATACCTGCAATCGCTGTGGTCTTGCCATGATGAAAACTCCCTGGGCACTTCATGTAGGCCTATGTCCTGAGTGTGAAAGCAAAGCCCCGACTCCTGTAATTGTTGTCAATTTCAAGTTTGTTCACTGTGGCATACATTGTGTTGGCAGGTATTTCAGTGCCCAATAAACAATGGACCTTCTCTCTCTTATGCAATGCAATAAATCTATGACTACATCACCAGACATGCTCAATAACCACATCAATATGACTGTATGGTCAAAAGAAAAATCAGTGTTTCCGTTTTAGCAGTACAATTTCTTTAAATGGAAAGAGCGTTTTTCTGACTCACCCTGTATTTTCACCCCACCTCCCAAAGGGGAGGCAAGGGGTATTGTTCATGGTTCAGTTTG